>NC_072789.1:17642325-17852325 GCF_022539595.1 Amphiprion ocellaris | reverse complement strand
CAGCAACAGTCACTGCTCCTTCTCTAACTCACTGAATGCATTCTCAAGCTGCTTTAGGTAATGCTGGTTGTCCTCCTCTGTTGTAGTTCTGGTTCCACCTGTTCCTGCTGGTTCCTACAGATTCCGTCATCAGCTCCAGTTCTGGTGCCATTCAGCGTCCTGGAAATCACTCATCTGTGTTGTTTCTACCTCATGGTGTTCCTCCACACTCTCCTGCTGCTGCATCTCGACAACCACCACCTGGACACCGGCCTGCAGCCTAGAACTACCTTCCTCCACGGTTGTGTACCCAGTCCGAGCATCTCATAATTGTTTTTTGTGAGTTAATTCAAGTTTCGCAGTTTCGTGTACCCGTTAGTTTCCTGGTTTAGTTCCTAGTTCTAGTAATCAAGTAATTTTGAGTTATTGTCTTTCTTGCCTGGGTGTTACCCAACCTGAGTTAGTTTATTAGAATTTTGTAGTGAATCCTCCTCACCTATAGTAGTCGCCATAGGTTGGCAATCTATTTTCGTTGATGTACTTCCTGTTGTAGTTCTCAGCTTACGATTTGTAGTTCCTCTAAGTTTTTGTAAATAAACCCTTTATTGCATTCTGATCTTGTCAGTTCATTTCCTGCGCTTGAGCCATTCAGAATCCGTAACACAACTACAGAACTGATCTGATGGAACCTCAGAACAATAGAACATCAGAATATTACAACATCAGATCATTAGAACATTAATCATTGAAAACAATTAATTACAACTACAGAACCGACAGGACCTCAGACTATTAGAACCTCAGAACATGAACCGTAGAGAACAATAAGTTCTTGGTGTCTCTGTGGTGGTTCTATCTCCTCATCTTGGACATGGTTTCCATCTCCAGGTTCTCCTCAGATGTTAAACTCTGAACTAGTGGTGTCTCCTCGGACTTCTGTGGAGGTTCTCAGTTATCAGGTCCTGGTGATGGTAGGAGCCTCAGGAGGAACCAACTGGAGGTTCTAGAAATCAAGCTTCTGGAGGAACACTGGAACAGAGAACGTTCTGTTAGTTAAACCTCAGGAACAAGGAGGAACACTGGAACAGAGAACGTTCTGATTTAAAGACCTCAGGAACACGGAGGAACACTGGAACATATAAACCTCCACCAAGAGCTGTAGATCAGGAGAGTTAAATCGATCCTAGTCCAGTCTGATCTCCAGTGGACCAGTAGAACCATAGCAGAACCACCTCTAAAGAACCACAACTCCTAATGGTTCCTAATGCTCACATTTAAGGAATTCTCTTTACTAAACATCATGAACAACCTGACATTTATGAAGAAAAGTAAATTCAGTTTCAGCAACATTAAGCCTCAGTTCATCATTTCCACATTACAACTTCCAGATCAGAGTGTCTACAAAGGAAGACAACATTTTGTCACCTGGAACTGAACCACAGAGGATTTACTGGAGAATCAAAACCACAAAAGAATAATTTAGTATTTTACTTTCTGATCCAAACAACATGTCCTGGTCTAGAAATATTTTAAATTTATAGTTTTACTAATTTACAATCTGCAGTTCATGTCTTCTCTGCAATTTTTCCACTTTGAGGGCCGGATTGGACCCTCTGGAGGGACACTTTTGGCCCACGGTCCTCACGTTGGACACTCCTGGTTTCCTGTGTCCACACTCGGAGTTTTAAAAACTGCAGCTGGAGATCTATTTTCATCATATACTCTCTGGAAACCCAAAGATAAAAAGCAGAGGTGAACATTTTACACAGAATGTTAAATCAATAGATTCAGTCTTTGACCTCAAACAGCTTCAGAACAGAGAAGGAGGATATAGAAACCAGAGAAAACATGAAAGCAGTTTTAGTTAAATGTTCAGACCTGCAGCAGCAGCAGAGAAGCCCAGAAACACCAGAAACACCAGAAACCCGAAGCAGCAACTCCTCCTCAGCAGCATGACGGCAGATCTACGGCTCCACGGCAACCACAGGGTTTATCCAGGCCCCGCCCACTTAGGGCTAGTTAAGATCCGCCCACCGAACTGTCACTAGGCCCCGCCCACTTACCCTCTGAGTCATGAAAACAACAAGATCAGTAAACAAACTAAGACATGGGTTCTCTGAAGAACCTGAACAGCTGAAATAACCAACTTTAATCATTAATCTGATTATTAATAATCATGTTTATTATTTATTTACTTCCAGGAAGCAGCTTCTAAACTTTATCTGCTGATTTAAATCACACGCAGAGTTTATGGTTCTGGATCGTTCTCCGGATGGAACCTCTCAGATGGTTCTTCTAGTTTTGATGTTTTCTGGCTGATAAATGGATCACTGTGGTGGTGGAACCTGGGTTCTAGTTAGAACATTATTGAACATTGTGGTGGAGGAACCTGGGTTCTGGTTAGAACCTGATGGATCATTGTTGTGATGGAACCTGGGTTCTGGTTAGAACATTGTTGATCATTGTGGCGGTGGAACCTGGGTTCTGGTTAGAACCTGGTGGATCATTGTGGTGATGGAACCTGGGTTCTGGTTAGAACATTGTTGATCATTGTGGCGGTGGAACCTGGGTTCTGGTTAGAACCTGGTGGATCATTGTGGTGATGGAACCTGGGTTCTGGTTAGAACATTGTTGATCATTGTGGCGGTGGAACCTGGGTTCTGGTTAGAACCTGGTGGATCATTGTGGTGATGGAACCTGGGTTCTGGTTAGAACATTGTTGATCATTGTGGCGGTGGAACCTGGGTTCTGGTTAGAACCTGGTGGATCATTGTGGTGATGGAACCTGGGTTCTGGTTAGAACATTGCTGATCATTGTGGTGGTGGAACCTGGATTCTAGTTAGAACTTTATGGATCATGTTGGTGATTTTTAAATAAACTCTCAGAGTGGTTTAATCAATTCTTTAATTAGTCGATCAATCGATCAGGAACAGTCAATAACGGATCATTAGTGGGTTCTCTTCCATCCCTCAGCCTGTTCCGTTGGCTGCCGGAGCCTGGGTGTAGTTCCTGGGTGGTTCTGTGGCTGCGGTGTGGCTGTGGATCCAGTCCAGGTAGTTGGAGACGCGGGTGTAGATGCCGTAGTTCCCTGGTCGGGCGCATCCCTTGCCCCAGCTGACGATGCCCAGCAGGAACGTAGTGTTCTTGTAGCGGGTGACCAGCGGACCACCGCTGTCACCTTTACACGAGTCCTGGTGGCCGTCCAGGTACCCAGCGCAGAACATGTTCTGGGTCAGCGCCACGCCGCTCTGCTCCACGCAGTCCTGTGTCCGGATGCGGGGAACCTGGAGGCGGCGCAGCAGGTGGGAGGTGGGACCGTTCTCGCTGCGACGCCCCCAACCGCTGACGGTGTGCAGACGGACCAACCACAGCTCCCGGTTGGCCAGCGACCGGGTCGGCAGGCAGGCCGGGACGGAGAACGGCGTGAAGACGATGGGAGAACCCAGACGCAGCAGAGCGATGTCGTTATCGGCCGTTCTTGGCTGGTAGTCCTCGTGCATGATGATCTCTGAGACCTGGACCTCCTGCTCGCTGCCTTCATAGATCTCCGTGTTGTGTTCTCCTGCAGATCAATACAGAACGTCATCCATCTTCAAGGTCTTAGTGGAGAAAGTACCCTCAAATAGATCCAATCAACACTAAAGACTGGAGGTTCTACTCTAGATTAAAGACCAGGTGAAGGTTCTACTGTAGATTAAAGACCAGGTGAAGGTTCTACTGTAGACTAAAGACCAGATGAAGGTTCTACTGTAGACTAAAGACCAGATGAAGGTTCTACTGCAGATTAAAGACCAGATGAAGGTTCTACTGCAGATTAAAGACCAGATGAAGGTTCTACTGTAGACTAAAGACCAGATGAAAGTTCTGTTGTAGATTAAAGATCAGGTGAAGCTTCTGTTGTAGATTAAAGACCAGGTGAAGGTTCTACTGGTTCTGGACTCTCTCACCGGTTCTCCAGGACTCGTACCTGCGACCACCTTCAGGAACTGGAGCTCGGTGTTCTCCAAGCAGTGCGACGCTGTGAGGATCCATGTGGGTTTAAGGATCATTCCTCCACAGAACCCTTTGCCTTTGTAGCGCAGCAGAACCTTCAAACAGAACCAGCAGCAGTGAACACTGTGGTTCTGCTGGATCAGAATGTGCAGCAGAACTCAGTCTACCTGCCACGGACATTCCCCTCGCGGACACTCAGTACCGCCAACGATCCGCAGATGGTTCTCCTTCTGTTCTCCCTGAAGAACTGGAACCATGCCGCACACTATGGTCTCTGGACCAACAAGAACACAGCTGATGAACCATCTGTTCTGATCATCTCACCATGTTCTAGTGGTTCTACAGAACCTTGGTGGATCTTCTACCTTCAGGCTTGCAGCTCCGTCCGTCCTCATCAAGGAAGTATCCGTCTGCACACGAGCAGTTCATCCTCCGTCCGTCCACGTCCTCCTCACAGAAATGTTCACAGCCTCCGTTCTCCAGGTCGCATTTATCAGTGTCCTGGAACTCTGAGAACATCTTTAGATTAAACCTGATCAACTGAGAACATCTTAAGATTAAACCTGATCAATTGAGAACATCTTTAGATTAAACCTGATCAACTGAGAACATCTTTATATTAAACCTGATGAACTCTGAGAACATCTTTAGATCTGTTGTGTCTCTATGTTGTGTCGTGTGTCTGTATTGTGTCTGTTGTGTGTCTGTCTTGTGTCTCTATGTTGTGTGTCTGTTGTGCATCTCTGTTTTGTGTGTCTGTTGTGTCTGTTGTGCGTCCCTGTGTTGTTTCTCTATGTTGTGTCTGTGTTGTGTGTCTGTTGTGTGTCTCTGTGTTGTGTGTCTGTTTTGTGTCTCTATGTTGTGTGTCTGTTGTGCATCTCTGTGTTGTGTGTCTGTTGTGTGTCTGTTGTGCATCTCTATGTGATGTGTCTCTATGTTGTGTCTGTTGTGTGTCTGTTGTGTCTCTATGTGATGTGTCTCTATGTTGTGTCTGTTGTGTGTCTGTTGTGTCTCTGTGTTGTGTGTCTGTTGTGTCTGTTGTGCGTCTCTATGTGTTGTGTGTCTGTGTTGTGTCTCTATGTTGGGCGTCTGTGTTGCGTCTCTATGTTGTGTGTCTGTTGTGCGTCTCTATGTGTTGTGTCCCTGTGTTGTGTCTCTATGTTGCGTCTGTTGTGTCTCTGTGTTGTGTGTCTGTTGTGTATGTTGTGCGTCTCTGCGTTGTGTGTCTGTGTTGTGTCTCTATGTTGTGTCTGTTGTGCGTCTCTATGTGTTGTGTGTCTGTTGTCCATCTCTATGTGTTGTGTCTATGTTGTGTCTGTTGTGTCTGTGTTGTGTGTCTGTTGTGTGTCTGTTGTGTGTCTCTATGTGTTGTGCGTCTGTGTTGTGTCTCTACGTTGGGCGTCTGTGTTGTGTCTCTGTGTTGTGTGTCTGTTGTGCGTCTCACCCAGTTCACAGTTGACTCCGCTGTATTGAGGTAAGCAGCTGCAGATGTAAGAACCAGAATGAACCGAACAGCTTCCTCCGTTTAGACACGGGGCAGACCCACAACTGTCTGGGACTGAAACACAACAATAACAACAGGAACACATTAGAGACTCAACAATAACACAATTGCACAACAATAACAACAGGAACACAACGGGAACACAACAGGAACACAACTACTACCTCTCTAGTTACTGAGTGTTAATATTTATGTTGATTTTCTATTGACGTTAAACTGAACTTACTGTTGTACAACTTCCAGAACTCGTCCTGAAGGAAACACAAACACAGTCATCACACACTGACGCACAATAACTATACAACTTATGGTACCACTACTACGTTCTGGTACCGCTACTAAGTTCTGATACCAGTACTAACTTGTGGTACCAGTACTTAGTTGTGGTACTAAGTTCTGGTAACGCTACTAAGTTCTTGGACTATTATTAACTTGTGGTACCAGTACTAACTTGTGGTACCAGTACTATGTTGTAGTACCGGTACTAACTTGTGGTACCAGCACTATGTTGTAGTACCGGTACTATGTTGTAGTACCGGTACTATTTCGTACCGTCAGCTCCGTGTGCTCGAACACTTCTCGGGCCTCTTCGTACGAACATTTCTCCTCCAGACATTCTCTCTTCAGGTCTCCCTTCTGAAGCTCCTCAAACCAGCCAGAGTTGTACCTGCGGGTCCGGACCAGAACCCCGTTGGCTCTGGCCGGGTCCAGGAAGACGTTCTGACCCGGGTTCTGCAGGACTGAAGAACAGAAGACAGCAGGTCAGGTCAGAGTTTATGAAGAACCGTCTCAGAGATCTGACTTCCTGTCTAGTCCTCAAGTAGTTTTCAATCAATAATCTGTCGATTGATCGATCAACAGCTCTGAGGTCATTTATTGATTTTCACTTCATGAAGAAACATCTGTTGTTTGTTTGCAGTTTATTTTTGGTTGTTTCTTTCACTGCTTTTGTTTGTTTTATTGATTTGTGTTTGTTTTTGTTGTTTCCATTCAGGGTTTCTGTTTGTTTATTTAGTTTCAGTGAAACTTCTGGATGTGAACACACCAGTTCTCCTGCAGTGCCACCATCAAGTCAGAGTTATATTTTAGCTTGTGTTAGCTTGTAGCAGTTATTAGCATTAGTGCCTGTTAGCTGCTCAGCCAACAGAAACAAACCAAGAGAGAGAAAAGTTCTCAGCTGAACTCTAGAGATCAAAGAAGTTTCTTTGGGATCATCTAAGTTTAGTCTCATCTTAAAGACCAGACAAAGACCAGACAAATATCTAATAAAGAACTGATACAGACCAGATCAACGTACGAGAGTCCGATAGAGCCTGTATAAATGTATAAATGAGATGAAATAAAGGTCAACCTCAGATGATCTGGTTTGGTTTTCTGACCTGCAGCTGGTCGGCAGCCGTGGACGATGAAGACGAAGATGACGAGGACTTTGAGGATCATGGCTGCTGCTGCTCTGGAGGTTAAAGTCTGTTTGAAGCTGCTGGTCAGACTTCATTGATCCGTTTGGAAAAACATTTTCCTGCTCGGTGTGACGAAAACATGGAGTTTGTCCTCCAGAGGTGAGCAGGAATCTGAATAAACCCTTCCCTCTTCATTTTTTAGAGGGAAGGAAACCCTACACCAACTAACCCAACAAACTCTACTAACCCTACTAACCCTAACCCTGCCAACCCTAACAACCCTAACCCTACTAAACCTACTAACCCTGCTAACCCTGACTAACCCTGACTAACCCTACTAACCCTAACTCTACTAACCCTACTAACCCTACTTACCCTGACTAACCCTACTAGCCCTAATGTGGATCCTTAATAAAAATACCATTGATAGTGGAGAAAAAGCTAATTTCCCTAAATCAGTGGTTTTAAAACGTTTAAACTAATGTTAACTCATAATAATATGTAGAACTTGTGTGTGATGTGGATTAAATCAGAAAGAACAGTTCAGAAAATTATCAAATGAAGTAAATTCATCGGTTTGAGATTTGTTCAGGGCCTCGTGTCACGCTGGAGTTTACACTTTCAACCAGAAACTTAAATCTGAACATTGACTCTGAAACTTCATCTTCCTGCAGAACAAATGCTGAACCAACGTCCAGATTCTGAGAATAACCAGAAGTTTACTGTCAACAGAAGAACATTTCAGAACAAAGAGCCACAGAACATAACCCCAGAATCAGGTTACAGTCGCTGATGTAAATACACAAGCCCCGCCCCCTCACCTGGATAGATAGATAGATAGATAGATAGATAGATAGATAGATAGATAGATAGATAGATTCTTTTTTTGATCCTTTAATGTTGAACCTCCAACAGAGGAGTTTCAGATTGAGTTTTGAGATCAAACTATTCTAAAGGTATAATTTCAGTGAATCTTGAGTTCCATTGTGGAACCAAACAGAGAACAGACTCGGAGGAGGACCTCGGTTTAATCAGGATCTTTGGTGGACAGTAACTTTGGTTCTTCTGGTGTTTCAGTCCGTTGCCATGACGTTCTCAATCCAGCCCAGGAAGTTTCCGACCTTGGCATAGACGCCGTACATGTTCTCGTTGGCGCATCCCTTCCCCCAGCTGACCACGCCTGTCAGGAACCAGGTCTTCTTGTAGCGGGTGACCAGCGGGCCACCGCTGTCGCCCTCGCAGGCGTCCTGGCCGCCGCTCCGCAGCCCAGCGCAGAGCATGTTCCTGGTGATGTTGAGCTTGGTGTGGAGGCGGCACTCCTGCAGAGGAACCCTTGGCAGAACCAGGCGCTGCAGGAACCGGGCCGCCGGGCCCAGCTGGGCTAGGCGGCCCCAGCCCGACACGGTGGAGTGGCGGACGGTGGCCAGCGTCCGGCTGATGGTGCTGTTCCGGGCGGGGAGGCAGACGGGAACCACGTGGCGACCCAGTTTGAACGGCCGGTGCAGCTTTAGCAGCGCCAGGTCGCTGTCAGAGCTGGAGTGGTTGTAGCCGCCATGGACCAGAACCTTCAGAACCCGCCGCTGCTGCTCCGTCTTCTCGTCCTCCTTCAGGTCGTGTTCACCTGCACAGGTAGGAGTACAGGGAACATAGACTGAGCCTCCTGTACTTCATCTTGGTTTATGTAATCCAGGTTTATTTAATCCAGGTTTACTTAATCCAGGTTTATTTAATCCAGGTTTATTTAATCCAGGTTTATTCAATCCAGGTTTATTTAATCCTGGTTTATTTTCTCAATTTTCTAAAGTGTCAGATCAACAGGTGAGTTTCAGGTGAACAGGTGAGTCTTACCTGCGGTGACGTGGAAGATGGCGACAGGTTTGTGCCAAACGCAGTGCGCCGCCGTTAGAACCCATTGATCTGATAGAACGATGGCTCCACAGGTGAACCTGTCGTGTTCCGTCAGCAGAGCCTGAATGGATCAATAATCAATCAATGATTAATCAATAAATAAATGATCTATAATCAATCAATCAATCAATAATCAATCAATAATCAGTAATCTATCAGTAATCAATCAATAATCAATCAGTGGTCAATAAATGATCAACAATCAGTCAATGAAATTCTATAATAGACTCTGGTTCTATAATAGACTCTGGTTCTATAATAAACTCTGGTTCTTTAACAGACCTACCTGCCATGGGCAGTGTCCTTTGGGGCAGATCTGTCCGTTAACTACCCTCGGGGCAAAATGAACCAGAGGTCTTCCACAGACAACAGGATCTGATAAAACCATGAGAACCAAACAGACCAGGAGGTTTAGAACTGTGGAACATGTTTTAGTGCATAATGTTTCTTTCAGGTCCTGAGAGGGTGGTTGCTATGGTGTCTAGGTGGTTGCTATGGTGTCTAGGTGGTTGCCAAGGATGTTTAGGTGGTTGCTATGGCGTCTAGGGTGGTTGCTATGATGTCTAGGTTGGTTGCTATGGTGTCTAGGTGGTTGCCAAGGATGTTTAGGTGGCTTAGGTGGTTGCTATGGTGTCTAGGTGGTTGCCAAGGATGTTTAGGTGGTTGCTATGGCGTCTAAGGTGGTTGCTATGATGTCTAGGGTGGTTGCTATGGTGTCTAGGTGGTTGCCAAGGATGTTTAGGTGGCTTAGGTGGTTGCTATGGTGTCTAGGTGGTTGCCAAGGATGTTTAGGTGGTTGCTATGGCGTCTAAGGTGGTTGCTATGATGTCTAGGGTGGTTGCTATGGTGTCTAGGTGGTTGCCAAGGATGTTTAGGTGGCTTAGGTGGTTGCTATGGTGTCTAGGGTGGTTGCTATGGTGTCTAGGTGGTTGCCAAGGATGTTTAGGTGGTTGCTATGATGTCTAGGGTGGTTGCTATGGTGTCTAGGTGGTTGCCAAGGATGGTTAGGTGGTTTCTATGGTGTCTAAGTTTGTTGCTATGGTGTCTAGGTGGTTGCCAAGGATGTTTAGGTGGTTGCTATGGTGTCTAGGTGGTTGCTATGTTGTCTAGGTAGTGCTATGTATTCTAACTGGTTGCTATGGTGTTTAAGGTTGTTGCTATGGTGTCTATGTTGGTTGCTATGTATTCTAACTGGTTGTTCTGGTGTCCATGGTGGTTGCTATGGTGACCCTCTCAGACCTTGGGGTCTACAGGTGCTGTTGTCCCGGTCCAGTCCGTATCCCGGAGCGCAGAAACAGAGGTGGGAACGATCTGGAAACTCTCTGCAGAAATGTTCACAGCCGCCGTTTCTATAGCGACAGCCGTTGGAGGTCAGGCGGACTGGAAATACAAACAGCAGCTTCAGCAGTGGAACACGGTTGTGGAGAAGTTTTGGTTGCCATGGCTCCTACCTTTGTCACAATTGTGTCCATGGAAACCAAGTGGACACTTGCAGATGTAGGTGCTGAGGTGGCGGGTGCAGGTGGCTCCATTCTGACATGGAGACGACAGGCAGCCGTCCGCCGCTGGAACAGGAAATAGAACATCAAACACCCGGACGTCAGTCTGCAGGGACTCATCAAACCAAACATACCTGTGTAGGTTCTCCAGAAGTTCTCCTGAGAGAACGCAGAGAGAACACAGGTTAGTGTACAGGTGGAGAACCGTTAAAGAACCAACGGGTTAGGATTACGTTCCACTGACCAGCTGTTGGGGCAAAGCAAAGATCTCCTTGGCCTCCTCATAGGAACATTTCTCCTCCATGCACTCTCGCTCCAGGTTCCCCTGCCTCAGTTCCTCCAGCAGGAAGTTGGCCCGGCGGCTGCGACGCAGGAAGACGTCAGCCTGAGGTCCGTCCAGGAACACCTCACCTGTACCTGGAACAGGGCGGAGCTTAAACACCTGCATTCAGACTGATTCAGATCAATGTTAGAGACCTTCTGTCCTTCATGGACCTGGATAGAACCCTGGACTCTAGATGTTCCTAGAGATGTTTCACCTTCGGTTCTAACCGGCTGCTGGGGGGTTCCAGACATTTATTCTAAGGTTCCACAGGAAGAACTGTGGTACAGGAACCTCTGTTCACCACCAGACAGGTTCTCACTGGTGGAACCTGTGGTACCAAGAACGTTTCTGGGATCAGTTCCATGATCTGCCCTAATCTGTTCTCCACTGAAAACAACCCCAAAAGAGGTGCTACAAGGACAGTTCCTGAAAGAGGTTCTACAAGGACGGTTCCAGAAGGAGGTTCTACAAGGACGGTTCCAGAAAGAGGTTCTACAATGATGGTTCCTGAAAGAGGTTCTACAAAAACAGTTCCTGAAAAAGGTTCTACAAGGACGGTTCCTGAAAGAAGTTCTACAAAAACAGTTCCTGAAAGAGGTTCTACAAGGATGGCTCCTGAAAGAGGTTCTACAAAAACAGTTCCTGAAAGAGGTTCTACAATTACGGTTCCTGAAAGAGGTTCTACAATGATGGTTCCTGAAAGAGGTTCTACAATTATGGTTCTTGAAAGAGGTTCTACAAGGATGGTTCCTGATAGAGGTTCTACAATGACAGCTCCTGAAAGAGGTTCTACAAAGACGGTTCTTGAAAGAGGTTCTACAAAAACAGTTCCTGAAAGAGGTTCTACAAGGACAGATCCTGAAAGAACTTCTACAAAATTGTTCCTGAAAGAGGTTCTACAAGGACAGATCCTGAAAGAGGTTCTACAAAAACAGTTCCTGAAAGAGGTTCTACAAAAACAGTTCCTGAAAGAGGTTCTACAAGGACGGTTCCTGAAAGAGGTTCTATAGGGCAGGTTCCTGTGGTCAGAACACATACAGACACCACCTATTGGGTACTTGTAGAGCCGTTCTAACATTCCTCACCAGGCAGTTTTAGAACCCATCTCATCTGGAGGTTTGTGATCTGAGAACAAACACCTGAAGGAGAACCATGTTGAAGAACCAGAATGTGAGGTTCTGATCACCAGGATCCTCTGAGAATAATCAGGATGACCTGACCTGAACCTACTGCTGGTTCCAGGCTGACGTTTTGCTGAGAACCTCGGATGGTGAGAACAGAAGAAGCAGGACTGACCTCCAGGAGTCCCGGTGCATTCTGGGAAAGAAACCTCGATGAGCAGCAAGAAGACAAGACGCTTCAGACCTCTGCTGACCGACGCCATGTTTGTTCTGATCAAAGGTCGGAGAGCGGAACAAACACGGAGCTGCTGTCACAATCTGGAACACGCTTAATGTTAGAAACATGTTTAACTTTAAAAACACGCTTAGTACATGTTTAACTTACACGTTTAATACACGTTTAACTTTATTAACATGTTTAATACACATTTACCTTTAAAAATACCTTAAATTTTATAAACACGTTTTACTTTATAAACACATTTATTACATGTTTAACTTCATAAACACGTTTAATACATGTTTAACTTTCTAAACACGCTTAATGCACATTTAACTTTATAAACACGTTTAACTTTATAAACACGCTTAATACATGTTTCCATGCTGCTAACATCTTGTTAACTCATTAACTCTTACAGCATCTCTTATTATTATTATTATTATTGTTATTGTTGTCATTATTATTATTATTAGTAGTAGTAGTATATTTAAACTATTTCCACTTATAACGTCACTGCCAGCTGATGATTTCCAGTAAAACCCTGAGAGCGTCTAAAGCTCACATCTGATTAATTAAAACCAAAAACTGTCCCAAACATCCCTAAAGGTAAAGAGTTTAACAGGTTAGTCGTGAAAAAAACACTCAGTGAATCCGTCCACTTTAGGTTTTTATTGTTCTTTAAAGGCTGCTGGTGCTTCAAACAGGTCAAATCAAGGCACAAATAATAAATATGTATAATTTAATAATGTTTAATAGTTCATATGATGTCATTGTACAAAAACCAAAGTAATCAGTAATCATCATACAGAGATGTGGAATCAAAGCTGAGTGATTGTAAACCGTTGTAGTTCCCCTCCAGTCCTCCAGGGGGCGACGCTGCCTCACTGTAGTTCCCCTCCAGTCCTCCAGGGGGCGACGCTGCCTCACTGTAGTTCTCCTCCAGTCCTCTGGGGGGCGATGCTGCCTTATTGCAGCTCCTTCAGGATGTCAGGGATGAACTCCTGTCCGTCTCTCAGCTCATCCTTCCACTGCTGAGGAACGCCGCCACTTTGAGGCCCGGAAGCTCCGAGTAGAGCTCCAAGGGCCGCCCCGCGGTTACAGTTCTCACCTGGAAAACACAGAATGTACTGCAGTAAAAGTACTTCAATCTGTACTACTAACCCTAACCCTATTGCAGTAAAAGCACTACTAACTCTACCCTACTTGCAGTAAAAGTACTTTAATCTGTACTAAGAACACTCCTAACTCTAGCCCAGTACGTGTCACAGAACTCTACTGATTCCTGAGGTTCTGCAAACTAAAGATCACTGGAACCCAAAGTTTGGACTGAAATCATAAAATATCTGATTTTCTTTAAATCAACCAAGTTGAGCTGAATGTTCAGGATCCATCCATCCATCATCCATCCATCATCCATCCATCATCCATTCATCCATCCATCATCCATCCATCCATCATCCATCCATCCATCCATCCATCCATCAATCCATCCATCATCCATCCATCCATCTTCTTCCTCTTATCCCGGGTCGGGTCATGGAGGCAGCAGATGAAGCAGATCATTCCAGACGTTCCTCCTCTCAGCAACACTTTCCAGCTCTTCCAGGGGGATCCCGAGGCGTTCCCAGGCCAGATGAGATATATAATCCCTCCAGAAGGTTCTGGGTCTACCCCGGGGTTTCCTCCCAGGAGGATGTGTTCAGAAAACCTCCAAAGGAAGTCTCCCTGGAGGATCTGAATCAGATGTCCAAACCACCTCAGCTGGTTCCTTTAGAGGTGAAGGATCTGCAGCTCTACTCCGAGCTCCCTCCGGATGTCTGAGCTTCTCCCTCTGTCTCTAAGACTGAGCCCAGACACCCTACGGAGGAAGCTCATTTCAGCCGCTTGGATCCACGATCACATTCCTTGGGTCACTACCCAGAGCTCATGACCATAGGTGAGGGTTGGAACGTAGATGGATGGTAAACTGAGAGCTTCTCCTTGAGGTTCAGCTCCCTCTTCACCACGACGGTTCGGTACAACGCCTTCATTACTGCTGACGCTGCACCAATCCTCCTGTCCATCTCTAGCTCCATTTTCACATCACTCCTGAACAAGATCCTGAGATACTTGAACTCCTTCTCTTGGGGAAGCAACTCCCCCCCAACCCAGAGGGAGCAATCCAGCGGTTTCCATCAGAGAACCATGGCCTCGCACTTAGAGGATCTGATCCTAATCCCCACCACTTCACACTCGGCTGCAAACCATCCCAGTGCTGCTGAAGGTCTGAGGAACCAACAGAACCACATCATCTGCAAAAAGCAGAGATGAGATCCTGAGGTCCCCAAACCGGACACCCTCCTTACCCTGGCTGATCCTTGAGATCCTGTCCATGAAGACCACAAACAGGATCAGAGACAAGGGGCAGCCCTGGAGGAGTCCAACACCCACTGGAAACGAGTTTGACTTTGTGCTGAGTATGTGGACACAGCTCTCACTTTGGTTGTACAGGGACTGAATAGCTCGTATCAGAGAACCTGGTACCCCATACTCCCTCATTACCCCATACTCCCTCAGTACCCCATACTCCCTCAGTACCCCATACTCCCTCAGTTCCCCATACTCCTTCAGTACCTCATACTCCCTCAGTACCCCCCAAAGAGCCCCTCAGAGGACAGGGTCGTAGGCCTTCTCCAGATCCACAAACCACATGTAGACTGGCAGGTCGAACTCCCATGACCCCCTCAGCAGCTCCACAAGAGTAAAGATCTGATCCACTGTTCCACAACCAGGATGGAATCCACATTGTTCCTCCTGAATCCGAGGTTCAACAATAGGTTGGAGCCTCCCTTCCAGCATCCTAGATTAAACATTCCTGGGGAGGCTGAGAAGTGTGATACCGCGGTAGTTGGAACATACTCTCTGGTCCCCCTTTTAGAAAATGGGAACCACCACCCCAGTCTTCCACTCCACCGCACCGTAACTGATGTCCACGCTGTAGAGACGTGTCAGCCAAGACAGTCCAACAATGTCCAGAGCCTTCAGCATCTCAGGGTGGATCTTGTCCACACCTGGTGCCACCAAAGAGCTTCTTAACTACCTCAGCGACCTCTGCCATGGATATGGATGAAGATTCCCTCGCGTCTTCAGGCTCTGCCTTCTCTGCAGAGGACGTGTTTACCAGATTCAGGAGTTCCTCAAAGTGCTCTTTCCACCACCTGACAATGTCCCCAGTACAGGTCAACAGTTCTCCACCACGACTGAACGCAGCCTGACTAAAGCCCTGCCTCCTCTTCCTGAAGCGTCGAACGGTTTGCCAGAACTTCCTTGAGGTCAACCCAAAGTCCTTCTCCATTGCCTCCCTGAAGTCCTCCCACACCCAAGTTTTAGCTTCCCCAACCGCTGCAGCTGCAGCCCTTTTGGCTGACTGATACCTGTCAGCTGCTTCAGGAGACCCCCAAGGCAGCCAGGCTCTGAAATCCTCCTTTTCCAGCCTGATAGCTTCCCTCACTGCTGGTGTCCACCAGCAGGTTTCTGGGTTGTCTACAGGCACCAGTTACCTTCAGGCCACAGCTCCTAACAGCTGCTTCTGCAATGGAGGCTTTGAACGTGGACCACTCAGACTCCATGTCCCCAACCTCCCCAGGATGCAGGAGAAACTCTTCCAGAGGACGGAGTCCTCCACCAGATGCTTCAGTTTTACTGTCTTTTAATTTCCTGATGCTTCTCCTGTAAAAGAACAAGTTAAAGTGGAACAGCAGCAGAACGAACCTCCACAGTTGGTGTTTGTCAGGATCCCTCCTCTGAGGTCATCGTGGAACTCATGGGCCAAATAGAACAAACTGGACAGAGCTCCTGTTAGAACATTAAAATAAATCAATGAACTGGACAGAGTTCCTGTGAGAACATTAATTATTCTAATCCTCAGAACGTCAGTACAAAAGGATCTGAACTTTTGTTTTTGGTTCTGGAAGATGTTCACCTTCATCCAAGAGTCTTCTTCAGGTACAGAGTTACAGGTATTCTACAGGTGTTCTACAGGGTTACAGATGTTCTACAGGTGTTCTACAGGTGTTCTACAGGTGTTCTCCACATGTTCTACAGGTGTTCTATAGGATACAGGCATTCTACAGTAGTTCTACAGATGTTTTATAGGTGTTCTACAGGTATTATACAGGTGTTCTACAGGTATTCTATGGGGTTACAGATGTTCTACAGGTGTTCTCCACATGTTCTACCGGTGTTCTATACGATACAGGCATTCTAAAGATGTTTTACAGGTGTTCTACAGGTATTATACAGGTATTCTACAGGTATTCTACAGGGTTACCGATGTTCTACAGGTGTGCTACAGGTGTTCTATAGAGTTACAGATGTTCTACAGGATACAGACGTCTGAGACTCTGTCAGTCAGAACTGGAGAAGCTTCCTGGATGAAGGTGGAACATCTTCTAGAACCAGAACCAGAGGTCCAGTCGGTGCTGACGGTCTGATGGATCTCCAGAATGTTCCTCCAGACCTTTAGTGTAGCAGGCAAGGCCGAGGTGGTTCACAGCATTCTGATGGACCTTCAGTCTGTCCTCAGAGGAATCAGGGAACCTCCAACACAAACACAGGAACAGTTACTAACATGTCCTAGTTCTGGACTCAGAACCTTCACCTATGGACGGCTCACCTGGCCGCCTTCTGCATGAAGCTCTGGCAGGTGTCCCAGGTGTCCAGCGCCTTCAGAGCACGCTCGGCCTGCTGGCGGACGCTGGCTCCGCCCACCACAGCGTGCAGTGCCCGGCTGTAGATCGACACATACTCAGGAACTCTGGGGTGAGGATGGGTGAGCTTCACGAAGTCCACCGCCGCCGACACCTGTAACAGGTGAGGTACAGGTCAGACAGGTGAGTTCAGAGGTCAGACAGGTGTAAAGGAGACTTCAGTATGACAGAGTCACTCACAGCTCGCTCCTCATTGGCTGAAGCCGACAGCAGGACGAAGGGGAGGATCATGGGAAGGCAGCCGATGGCGTCCAGCTGACTGTCAGGGAATGAAGAGCTAAGCTTCAACCGAGAACGTTCCTCAGCAAACACCAGGATCTAAGATAGTAAAACGTTAGTACGTGTCCATAAAAACACCAGGATCTAAGATAGCAGAACATTAGAACAACGTTCCTCCATAAACATCAGGATCTATTTCTATGAGAACGTTGCAGCAATGTTTCTCTGAGAACGTTGCCTCAGCGTTTCTTTGAGAACATTCCCTCAGCGTTTCTCTGAGAACGTTCCCCCAGCATTTCTCTGAGAACACTCCCTCAGCGTTTCTATGATAATGTTCCCTCAGCGTTTCTCTAAGAACGTTTCCCTGAGAACGCCCCTCAGCGTTTCTATGAGAACGTTCCCTCAGCGCTTCTCTGAGAATGTTTCCCTGAGAATGCTTCCTCAGCATTTCTATGAGAACGTTCCCCCAGCGTTTCTCTGAAAACGCTCCCTCAGCGTTTCTCTGAGAACGTTCCCCCAGCGTTTCTCTGAGAACGCTCCCCCAGCATTTCTCTGAGAACGCTCCCTCAGCATTTCTCTGAGAACGTTCCCCCAGCATTTCTCTGAGAACGCTCCCTCAGCGTTTCTCTGAGAACGTTCCCCCAGCGTTTCTCTGAGAACGCTCACCCAGCATTTCTCTGAGAACACTCCCTCAGCGTTTCTCTGAGAACGTTCCCCCAGCGTTTCTCTGAGAACGCTCACCCAGCATTTCTCTGAGAACGCTCCCTCAGCGTTTCTCTGAGAAAGTTCCCCCAGCGTTTCTCTGTGAACATTCCCCTAGCGTTTCCCTAAGAACGTTCAGTGTGGTTCTCACGTCGCTTGGTGCCATCAGCCGGTCCTCCTGCCAGTCGGAGAAGAACGCCCGGTGGAAGGACTCGGCGTACGAGTCGTTGTGCGATCCGGGCGTGGTCAGGAATTGGACGTAGTCGGCCAACACTGCGCCTCGAGGCTCCGGACGGGAAACATCGGAGAACCTTCCAGAAACCAGAGTCCGAGCAGCTCTCAGAGAACACAGAACGTTCAGTGTGTTCTCTCCAGCCTGGAGACCTGCAACACAACAACACACAGACACACAATCACTGCTGCACACGCACGCAAAAACACAAGGGTGTGTAGCGTTGTGTAGGATAATGTTGTGTAGTCTAGTGTTGTGTAGCGTTGTGTACCCTGGTGGTAGTGCACAGAGCCTCTGGAGCATTTCCATAAGTCCAGTTTGTCGTGGAGGATGACGTTGTGTAGTATAATGTTGTGTAGTATTGTGTAGTATAATGTTGTGTAGTATTGTGTAGTATAATGTTGTGTAGTGTTGTGTAGTATAATCTTGTGTAGTATAATGTGTACTGTTGTGTAGTATTGTGTAATGTTGTGTAGTGTTGTGTAGTGTTGTGTAGGGTTGTGTAGCGTTGTGTACCCTGGTGGTAGTGTACGGAGCCTCTGGAGGACTTCCATAAGTCCAGTTTGTCGTGGAGGATGATGTTTCCGACCACATCAGGACGTTTGGAGCCGGAAGACCAGGCAGAGCGACCGCTGCCAGCTGCAACACAACAACATAACACAACACAACAACACATGAGGCCCGTCCAGTCATGATGACATCATCAGCAGGTGAATGTAGTCCGTACCGGTGTTGGACATGCTGAGGATGCTGGACGGGTGTCTGTCTCGGGGGGAACTGAAGCCTGAGATCCAGCCTCCAAAGTCCCTGCAGATGTCCTGGACGTTGTAGTACCAGTGGACCGGCATGGACATGGAGTCGGCTGCACACACGGCCCACAAGGCCTCGGACACCGAGCGCCGCATCTGGACTCACCTGGATCTACCTGTAGCACAGAGACATGGCTTAGTGAGGAGGGAACATCTACAGGCTAGGAGCTAGCATCTCCAGGCTAGGAGTGAACATCTAGAGCAGACCTGGGCATCCTACGGCCCGCGGGCCACATCTGGCCCCTCGGATGACCCTGACTGGCCCATATGAGGTCATTGGAAAATATGAAAAGTCAGTGCAAATATATGTCATCACAATACATGCAAGCAATACGCTTGAACTGCTTTTATTTTGAAAGATCTGCGAAGTTACCGTTTTTTCACGCTTGCTTTCCATACTTAGCATAAGGTTTGCTGATTGGTTTGTTGGTCAGCTTCAGCCCGGGAAGATGTCAGCTAACGGCAAAAAAAGAAAAATTGATTCCGAATGCAGAGTTTTTAACAAGGCACGGACTTCCAAGTATTCCTTCACTGAAGTCAGAGGTAAAGCTGTGGGCTAGTTTGTGGCGAACAGATCGCGGTGCTCAAGGATTATAATCTGAATCGACATTACGAGACCAAACATGCGGAGAAGTACAAACATTTGACTGATGCAGAGCGGGGAGGATATCTGAAGGTTTGCTAGCTAAACTGCTAAAGCAGCAATGACTTTGTTTTACCAAAGCTCACATCAAGGGATGCAGCTGTCAAGACGATTTTTGTAATATCCTACAAAATCACCAAAAACAGTAACTCATTCTCTGATGGAGAGTTTATAAAAGAATATCTGGTGGACTCTGCGGTGCTTACATGCCCAGAGAAAAAAGAAGCGTTCGTTAATGCAGCCCTTTCCAGGCGAACCGTAACGAGGCGGGCGGAGAACATCGCAGAAAATCTGGAGCTTCAGCTGCACAACAAAGTGGACGATTTAGATGTTTTGTCCTTGGCTCTGGACGAGAGCTGTGATGTCCGTGACACAGCCCAGTTACTCATCTTTGTACGTGGACTAACAAAAACCTTTGAGATGACGGAGGAGCTGGCAGCTGTGCAGCCAATGAAGGGAACCACGACGGTGAGTGATTTGTTCACTGAGGTAAATACATGCATGAACAAGCTGGGACTAAAATGGGAGAATTTGGTTGGTGTTACAACTGATGGTTGTCCAAATTTGACAGGGAAAAATGCTGGACTTTTGAAACGGATGCAAGATAAAGCGATGAAATAAACCCAGAACAGAGACTGATGTTTTTGCATTGTATTATACATCAGGAGGTGCTGTGTAAGTCAGTGCTAAAAATCAACCACGTGACTGATGTTGTAGCTAAAGTAGTTAACTTCATCAGGGCAAGAGCATTGAATTACAGACAGTTTGTTGTCTTTGTGGAGGAGATGATAGGGAACATGGTGACCTTGGTTACCAGACAGCTGTCAGATGGATCAGCCTGGACAAGATGCTTAAACGAGTTTGGGATCTGAGAGCAGAGATTCAAAAGTTTATTGAGAAGAAAGGCAGGACATCACGGAGCTCTCAGATGCAGACTGGATGGCAGACCTTGCTTTTGCTGTTGATGTGACTGCACTAATGAATGGACTAAATGCCAAGCTGACCAAATGTGCAGTCTGGTGACTGCTTCATGAGAAAGCTGAAGTTTCTCTCCAGCCAGTTGGAGGACAACATTCTCACCCACATGCCCACACTGAAGGAAGTCACACCATCAGCTGATCACCTCCACAAGCACTCATCCATGTTAGGGCGCTGCATGCTGAATTTTCAAGACTATTTGAAGACTTCAGAACAGTTGAGCATGAAATGCACATGGTTTCCTCTCCCTGCAGCTGCAGTGTGAATACTGCACCCAGTGATGTCCAACTTGAACTCACTGATCTGCAGTCTGATAAACTACTGTCAGAACACTTTGTCAGGATCACTGCTGACTTTTTTTGTTCTCTCAAAGAGGAGAGCTTTCTAAACTTGAGGAGGGATGCTCAGAAGATGTTGGTACTCTTTGGATCCATTTATATATGCAAACAAACCTTCTCCGTGATGAAGTTCAACAAATCCAGATACAGATCCTCTCTAAGTGATGATCACTGGGTGCTATTCTTCACATATCCAGCACAGATGTTCAACCTGACTTCAGTGCACTTGTTCAGGCCCAAAACGGGCTAGATTTCTCTCACTGAACAAAAAGAAAAGAACTGAGGTATGCAAACAAACAAAGCTAGATGCATTTAATGCTTTTCATGGAAAGTTAATATGCTGGTTTTGCACATTTTTGAAAATGTTTTTTCTGAATATTTGTTAAATAATTGTGTTCTGTGTTCCACATTATTGTAGAATTATTGTACATCATTGTATTGTGTAATTTACTCTTTTTATTGAGATATATTGAACATTGCTGTAAGAGTAGTGGGTAGCTGTTGTCTTTCTTTATGCTTCACTATGCTACAGTCATCTTAATGTAAATTTAGCAAAAACTGACAACACTATAATGTTACAAAATGTTTGCAGTGTTATTGTACATCCAGCAGCTGTTAGTCCAGATAAGTTGTAGCAGTTACCTCATAGCGTTCATGATGAATGAAAACTGACATGATAAGGCAAGTTTCAAATCTCTGCCAGCTGATGGTCATATTGTTGTGGAATAAATTCTGAGTGACGGCTTACTTACTTTGTTTGTAAAAACAGTGACTGCTGAAAAGTAATTAAAGCACTTGGAAAATCAGTTTCACATTTTTAGTATGTCTCTATAATACTAAATATCTACAACTCAATAGGCAGCAATCATAGTTTAAATGAAAAAGCTAAATCTTTCATTAAATAGTTGTGTCCTGTGTTCCACATATTCATTGTATCATTGTATTGTTTCATTTACTGTTTTTATTGAGATATATATTGAGCAGAGCTTTTAAGTGTATTGGTCCGGCCCTTAACAACCGGCAAAGTTTCTCATGTGGCCCCATATGAAAATTAATTGCCCACCCCTGATCTAGAGGCTAGGAGCTAGCATCTACAGGCTAGGAGCTATCATCTAGAGGTTAAATTCTAGCATCCAGAGGCTAGAAACGAGCGTCCAGAGGATAAAAAATTGAATCTCAAGGCTAAAAACTAGCATCCAGAGACTAGAAACTACTATCTCGAGGCTAAAGACTGGCATCTAGACAATAAAAATTATCTTTGAGGCTAAAAACTAGCATCCAGAGGCTAGAAACTAGCCTCGAGAGACTAGAAACTAGCATCTAGAGGTTAAAGACTAGTATCTAGAGGGTAGCAACTAGCATCTAGAGGATAGCAACTAGCATCTAGAGAGTAAAAAGTAAATAAATAAATTAGCATTGTTGCTTTAATCCAGCGTATTTACTATTTACGTCCATTGCTGTATAAATGGGCATTTATTAATGTGCACAGTCCCTACCAAATAAATGAATAAGAAACTAGCATCCATAATCTAAAAACTAGCTTCCAAAGAATTGAAACTACCATCTAGAGGCTAAAAGCAAGCTTCCAGAGGCTAGAAACTAGCATCTAGAGGCTAAGAACTAGCATCCAGAGGCTAAACAGTAGCTTCCACAAGCAATAAACTAGCATGCAAGGGGTAAAGGCTAGCATACAGAGGCTAAAGACTAGCATTTAGAGGCTAAAAACTAGGATCTAGAGGCCAATAACTAACATCTAGATGCTAAAAACTAGCATTCAAAGGCTAAAGATTAGCTTCCACAGGCTATAAAAAAAACAACCAGAGACTAAGAACTAGCATCCACAAGCTTAAAACTAGCATCCAAGGGCTAAAGGCTAGCATCGAGAGGCTAAAGACTTGCATTTAGGGGCTAATAACTAGCATCTAGAGGCTAAGAATTGGTCTCTAGAGGCTAATAACTAGCATCGTGAGCTAACGGACTAGCACTCCTACACTGGTAACTGCTCACTAGCATCTCTAGGCTACCAACTAGCATTAATAACTTGGTGATTCAAGGTAACATCAAACTTTATTTTAGTTTTGTTATTTATGGAGAGTTGCCATGGTAACTTTTAAATTCTGCATTTGTATCAATCAGCTGATGTGATCGATCGATCAGCTGATGGTTACAAAGTAAAACAGCTGATTAAACCTTCAGAAAAACTATTTGTCAGGTTGAATGAAAGAGTCCACCAGCAGCTAAATGACCTGAAGTAGAAATACAGCAGGTTACTGTCCTGTTAATAGATAAATACATGTTACTAATAAATAAATACAGTAAATATTAATGAATAAATACAGCAAGTTAAATATTCATAATAAATAAATACAGTAAGTTAAATATAAATGAATAAATACAGTTAGTCAAATGTTAATGTTCAATGTCCTGTTGGCTTTCAGCTGATATCAGAGAATAAATACAGTTAAACGTCCTATCAGCTGATATTAAAGAATAAATACAGGAAGTCAAATATTAATTTAATAAATACAGTAAATAGTAATGAATAAATACAGTAATTTAAACGTTCTTTCAGCTGTTTTTCCTGAATAAACAGAATTAAACGTCCTTACCTGTCTGCTCTCTGCTCGTTCTGCTTCAGTTACGTCACTGCTGTTACGACATCGTTACAAAACTACAGGAAGTGCTAACGTTAGCACGGCAGGCTAACTGACGGCTCCGGTTAAACCCGGCGTGTGTTCCTGCGGACTGTCAGAGCTTCGTTCACATTGTTGTGGTGTTTATTTCACAGTTACTGTTTTTATTTCACACTAAACCGGCGCTACGGAAGCCGAAGGAGCTCAATGCACAAAGCGAAGCCTGTATTAAAAGCTGGTTTTGCCTCCCCCAGTTCAGACTGTCAGGCAGCCCGCCCCTGTATAAAACGCGATTTATTTAAAAATTCTTCACGTCTATGGCGTTTTAATGTGTTGGAAATAGTCATGAAATTATCACAAAGATGGAGAGACACAAAAAACTACCCTTTGTTTTTTTGTTTTAAATATGTTTATTTTCTTAGAGCCTGACAGACAAATTCAGGGTATAAAAACCCTGCTTACATTGTGATGCAAAGGATAAATCAGTTCAGTGCAGGTTGTGAGTGTTAGCGGATAATTAGCTTTAATTAAACTGTTAATTACTGAATAGTGTTTTTAATCGGTGCTCCGCAGTCAGTTCATGTCTTTAGAACCTGCTGTTACCTGTTAGCCGTTAGTTCTGAGCGGCTAGCTGTTAGCTCCACGGCTAATGAATTCATGAACACGGAGCGGTTCTCATAAAGGAGGCTATTCTAACTACCGGAGCTGCTTACTGCTTCATTAACTCCCGTTAAACTGCCTCCGCCACCACAGAACCGTCTGTCCGGTACCGGTGAGCTCCGGTACTTCTGTTGTTAGCGCGGTGCTAAGCTAGCTGGATGCTAACGGTCTGCTTGGGATGGAAACGGAAGAGTTACCGGAGACACTAGTCGGTAAGAATCACCAACAGGTTACCGTTAACCGGCCCGATAACTGATTAGAGGTAGTTAGAGTTTACATAACCAACCAGATAACAGGTTAATGTTAACATAACCAGTCAGATAACAGGCTCAAGTTAACATAACCAGCCCGATAACAGGTTAAAGTTAGTTAAAGTTAACATAACCAGTCAGATAACGGGTTAAAGGTAGCATAACCAGTTAGATAACAGGTTAAAGTTAGTTAAAGTTAACATAACCAGCCAGCTAACAGACTCAAGTTAACATAACCAGCCCGATAACAGGTTAAAGTTAGTTAAAGTTAACATAACCAGTCAGATAACGGGTTAAAGTTAGCATAACCAGCTAGATAACAGGTTAAAGTCAGTTAAAGTTAACATAACCAGGCAGATAACAGGTTCAAGTTAACATAACCAGCCCGATAACAGGTTAAAGTTAGTTAAAGTTAACATAACCAGTCAGATAACGGGTTAAAGGTAGCATAACCAGCTAGATAACAGGTTAAAGTCAGTTAAAGTTAACATAACCAGCCAGATAACAGACTCAAGTTAACATAACCAGCCCGATAACAGGTTAAAGTTAGTTAAAGTTAACATAACCAGTCAGATAACGGGTTAAAGTTAACATAACCAGCTAGATAACAGGTTAAAGTCAGTTAAAGTTAACATAACCAGCCCGATAACAGGTTCAAGTTAACATAACCAGCCCGATAACAGGTTAAAGTTAGTTAAAGTTAACATAACCAGTCAGATAACGGGTTAAAGTTAGCATAACCAGCTAGATAACAGGTTAAAGTCAGTTAAAGGTAACATAACCAGGCAGATAACAGGTTCAAGTTAACATAACCAGCCCGATAACAGGTTAAAGTTAGTTAAAGTTAACATAACCAGTCAGATAACGGGTTAAAGGTAGCATAACCAGCTAGATAACAGGTTAAAGTTAGTTAAAGTTAACATAACCAGCCAGAACACAGACTCAAGTTAACATAACCAGCCCGATAACAGGTTAAAGTTAGTTAAAGTTAACATAACCAGTCAGATAACGGGTTAAAGGTAGCATAACCAGCTAGACAACAGGTTAAAGTCAGTTAAAGTTAACATAACCAGTCAGATAACAGGCTTAAGTTAACATAACCAGCCAGATAACAGGCTTAAGTTAACATAACCAGCCAGATAACACGTTAAAGTCAGTTAAAGTTAACATAACCAGTCAGATAACGGGTTAAAGGTAGCATAACCAGCTAGATAACAGGTTAAAGTCAGTTAAAGTTAACATAACCAGGCAGATAACAGGTTCAAGTTAACATAACCAGCCCGATAACAGGTTAAAGTTAGTTAAAGTTAACATAACCAGTCAGATAACGGGTTAAAGTTAACATAACCAGCCAGGTAACAGGTTAAAGTTAGTTAAAGTTAACATAACCAGTCAGATAACAGGTTAAAGTTAGTTAAAGTTAACATAACCAGTCAGATAACACGTTAAAGTCAGTTAAAGTTAACATAACCAGTCAGATAACGGGTTAAAGGTAGCATAACCAGCTAGATAACAGGTTAAAGTCAGTTAAAGTTAACATAACCAGGCAGATAACAGGTTCAAGTTAACATAACCAGCCCGATAACAGGTTAAACTTAGTTAAAGTTAACATAACCAGTCAGATAACGGGTTAAAGTTGACATAACCAGCCAGGTAACAGGTTAAAGTTAGTTAAAGTTAACATAACAAGCCAGGTAACAGGTTAAAGTTAGTTAAAGTTAACATAACCAGTTAGATAACAGGTTAAAGTTAACATAACCAGTCAGATAACAGGTTTAAAGTTAAAGTTAAAATAACCAGTCAGATAACAGTTTAAAGTTAGTTAAAGTTAACATAACCAGTCAGATAACAGGCTAAAGTTAAAGTTAACATAACCAGCCAGATACCAGGATAGAGTTAGTTAAAGTCTGGATATGTTGATCCTATCAGAATAAGTCTGGATATGTTGATCCTATCAGAATAAGTCTGGATATGTTGATCCTGTTAACAGAATAAGTCTGGATTTGTTGTTTGTGTTTTTAGAGCGGGCGAAGATGTTCTGGGCTGAGGAGGACGTGGACCAGGCGTTTGACAGGGTCTTTGTGTACCTGGACCACCTGAAGAGGGTCCTGAAGGCCCACACGGCCACAGACAAAGGTTTGGCTCCGCCTCCTTCCTGGTTTTAGCGGCGTAGTGTTTCCGTGGTGATGTTGGTGTTGTTCTTCAGAGTACGTCCAGGCGCTGCGGCTGTTGGAGTGTCTGGATGGTTCGTCCTCGGCATCTCCGGTGGATCAGGACTCCTCGGTGGTCCAGGTGGTCATCGGCTCAGGTAAGACCGGTCTGGAGGTGCAGCAGCCACAGGTGAGCCTCGGTTTCACTGTGTTCTCGTCTACAGATGAGCTGCTGCCGGCTGAGTTCTCCCACCACAGCCCGGCCTCCGATGGAACCTGCAGCTCTGCAGCGCCACCAGCAGGCCGGGAGGAGTTACTGCCACCACTGCTGCCGGAACAGCTGCAGTACCAGCTGCACACCTGCTGCAAGGTGACTTACCTGGAGCTGTTCTCCTGTTCTACCTGGAACTCTTCTCTTGTTCTAACTGGAACTCTTCTCTTGTTCTAACTAGAACTGTTCTCCTGTTCTAACTAGAACTGTTCTCCTGTTCTAACTGGAACTGTTCTCCTGTTCTAACTGGAACTGTTCTCGTGTTCTACGTAACTGGAACTGTTCTCGTGTTCTACATAACTGGAACTGTTCTCCTGTTCTACCTGGAACTCTTCTCCTGTTCTAACTGGAACTCTTCTTCTTCTGTTGTAACTGGAACTCTTCTTCTTCTGTTCTAACTGGTACTCTTCTTCTTCTGTTCTAACTGGAACTCTTCTTCTCCTGTTCTACCTGGAACTCTTCTTCTCCTGTTCTACCTGGAACTCTTCTTCTCCTGTTCTACCTGGAACTCTTCTCCTGTTCTAACTGGAACTCTTCTCCCGTTCTACCTGGAACTCTTCTTCTCCTGTTCTAACTGGAACTCTTCTCTTGTTCTACCTGGAACTCTTCTTCTGTTCTAACTGGAACTCTTCTTCTCCTGTTCTAACTGGAACTCTTCTTCTCCTGTTCTACCTGGAACTCGTCTTCTGTTCTAAATGGAACTCTTCTTCTCCTGTTCTAACTGGAACTCTTGTCCTGTTCTGCCTGGAACTCTTCTCCTGTTCTAAGTGGAACTGTTCTTCTGTTCTAGCTGGAACTCTTCCTTTGTTCTAACTGGAACTCTTCTTCTGTTCTAACTGTGGAACTCTTCTCCTGTTCTAACTGGAAATCTTCTCCTGTCCAGACCTGCCTGCCCAGTTTACCCAGCATGCCTCAGTCCACGCCTCCGTTCTGGGGTCAGAACCCGCTGAAGGTTCCGCTGCTCTGTGGCTTTAAGAGGCTGAGCGCCGTTCCTCTGATGTCATCGCCCAGAGGGGGCGGAGCCAGCGAGGACG
This sequence comes from Amphiprion ocellaris, assembly GCF_022539595.1. NCBI lineage: Eukaryota > Metazoa > Chordata > Actinopteri > Pomacentridae > Amphiprion > Amphiprion ocellaris. Next base: position 17,824,704 of record NC_072789.1, on the reverse strand, counting down.
AGGGCGACCCATGTGACTGGGACGTTATCTACAAAACGCCTTGTGGACAGAGCCTCCGTAACTATGATGACGTGATGCGTTTCCTGCTGGCGACAGAGAGCTTTGACGTCCTGCAGGTCAGCTGGAAATACTCTGTTACTGGGGAAAGTACTCGAGTACTCCTAGAACCAGATTACACACGTCTTTACTGACATCATTCATTTAATAAGTATTATTATTTATGACGCATCAATGATTTACATTTTTTACATATTTTTTGTAAATTTTGTGAAAGTGTTTATTTTATAAAAGATTTAAATAACTTTTAAATTAATTTATTGTAATTTAAATGTTTAAATGTTTGAATTCGAACCAGAATCCGTCGTCTTCTCGCTGCAGGTCGACTTCTTCACCTTCAGCGCCGCCGTCCGGTTGGACCCTCCCCCGACGGCGGGCCCTCGGCGCCCGGAGCAGGACCTGAGTCGGGGGGTGGAGCCAACACCGGTGGAGCTCTGCGTCGGGGACGGCGGCGTCCGGCCGGCAGAGTTCCGGTACCGGAAGGACCGCTGGCCACATGGCTGCTTCCTGAGCCGTGGCCCGGCACTGTTCCACGCCTGCTGCGACTGTCTGGACGGCTGCAGCGACGCACGCAGCTGCGCCTGCATCGCCATGACCACCGGGGGGCGCCACTACAACCACCACAGGCTGCTGGAGCCGGTGCTGTCAGGGTGAGAAAGAACGAGTGAAGGTTGTTCCAGATGGTGGTGATGATGAAGGTGATGAAGGTGAGGGTGGTGTTGCCGTGGTAACCCTCCTTGTCTCCAGGCTATACGAATGCGGTCCGTGGTGCGGCTGTGACCGGTCTCGCTGTCAGAACCGGCTGGTCCAGCGGGGGGTCCGGGTTCGGCTGCAGGTGTTCCAGACTCCGGACCGTGGTTGGGGCGTGCGCTGCCGTGACGACCTGGACCGCGGCACCTTCGTGTGCGTGTATGCTGGCGTGGTGCTGCAGCGGGTCCCTAGTCCCACCGAGCCGCCGCCGCCCAAGCTGACCCGGGCCGACCTGCCGTCGGACGACGAGGTGGAGGTGGTGACGGAGTGGCTGGCGCCACCGGTGTTGGAGGGGCGGAGCAACCTGCTGGAAACCCCGCCCTCACCCACATCCCCGCCCACCTCGCTGCCGCTGCACGTCCCCGTGATCCAGAGACATGCTGATGCTGCCGCCATGCCTCAGGACCGGGACAAGGTGTGTCTGAGTCTGTCTAACCAATCAGGAGCCTGCAGGCCCTGTGGCAGCCAATCAGAGCAGACCAACAGAACGACTTATTTTTGGCACATTTCCTGACTTTGTATAAATAAGTTTCACTTTTTATACACTTTGTGTTCTTTATTTTATAGACTTTACCTAAAAATTATTTTTTGTTCTGATAGAAAACTTTGTTTCCTCATTTAGTTTTACTTGTAGTTTTACTTGTAGTTTTTTTTTGTAGTCTTCTTCCTGGTTTCTGGTCCTGCTGTAGTTTTACTTGTAGTTGTATTTGTAGTTTTATTTGTAGTCATCTTCCTGACTTCTGGTCCTGCTTTAGTTTTTCTTGTAGTTTTACTTGTAGTTTTATTTGTAGTCCTCTTCCTGGTTTCTGGTCCTGCTGTAGTTTTATTTGTAGTCCTCTTCCTGGTTTCTCGTCCTGACTGTAGTTGTATTTGTAGTTTTACTTGTAGTCCTCTTCCTGGTTCCTGGTTTCTGGTCCTGCTTTAGTTGTATTTGTAGTTTTATTTGTAGTTTTACTTGTAGTCCTCTTCCTCGTTTCTAGTCCTGACTCCAGGCCGCTGGTTTTTGTTGTCATCAGGTTCAGATGGTTTTGGTGGGAGGAGCCGAGCCGACGCCTCCTTCAGCAGGTAAACAAACAAACATAAAGACTTATTAATATTATTCACTTTATTTGTGGTTTTCATTCAGTTAAAGACAGAAGTGACGATAAACAGCCCTGATTGGTTCCTGTGTGTCAGGTGACCAGAACCAGAAGCTTTCCATGACGACGGTGCTGCAGGTCAGAACAAAGATGAACGTCCAGAAAGACTTAAAGAGGACGATGGACGACGTCTGTCTGATCGACGCCAGCAGGGAGGGGAACGTGGGCCGCTTCATCAACGTAAGACAAACAAATAAATAAACAACATAAAGTAACTGCATAAACAACACAAACAACCACAACACAAACAACACGAATGATGCCAGCAGGGAGGGGAACGTGGGCAGCTTCATCAACGTAAGACAATAAACAAACAACATAAACAACAACACAAGCAACAAGATAAACAACAAGAAATAAACACTAATGATGCCAGCAGGGACGGAACCATGGGCCGCTTCATCAACCTGAGACAATAAACAAACAACATAAACACACAAGATAAACAAATAAACAACAACAACACAAGCAACAACATAGACAACAAGAAATAAACAACACTAATGATGCCAGCAGGGAGGGGAACGTGGGCCGCTTCGTCAATGTGAGACAATAAACAAACAATATAAGCAACAAATAAACAACATAAACAACCACAACATAAACAAAACAAACAGCAATGTAAGCAAAACAAACAGCAGTGGGGTTAGGGTTAGGGTTAGGGTTAACCCTAACCCTAACCAATCAGGTACGAGTTCGGCCATCCCATGTGACGCTACTCAGCCAATGAACTGGTCTCTGCATTCCAGCCGCTAAACATCACAGCTCTGAGTTCAGAAAACAGGTGAGGGACAGACGAGAGGAGGACGGACCAAAAGATAAACTAGAAAAGCACTCAGAGAACGCAGTGCTCCGCCAAGACTGTTCATTCCTCAGTTTGTGTGTTCATAAATCACAGCAACATAGAATCTGGAGATTTAATATAGATGGACCCACAGACTAACTAAATAAATAAATAATTGCCTTGCGTCAACACAGGTATGTGTTATACATGCGTACATTATGTAGTAAAGATACCGAATTGATTGACCTAAATATGTAACGGAGTGAATTGATGCAGGTAACTGAAACTGCGTTCACTTGTCATGGTTACGGCGACGCCGTGCCGGCCGCTATATCTCACAATGGAAAATCCTTAACAAGTCCGTAGATCCAGACTATAAGCTGCATCACTGCCAAAATCTAATGAGGAGGTCCTTGTGTCATTTCTGACCTTCCCTGAAAATTTCATCCAAATCTGTCAATCTGTTTTAGAGTAATGTTGCAGACAGACAGACAGACAGATTCACAGACAAACGTACGCCGGTCGTCACAGAACTCCTCCGTTCCTTGGCGGAGTAATAAACAAGTCGACACTGAGAGGAAAGTCGTCCTGCACATGTTGACTATGTTTGGCTCAACATCCAGCTGTAAGCAGCTTCTCAACTATGAATATAATCAAACTAAATCTGCTTCCAGACTCACCAATGAGCTCCAGATGTGTTTAGAACGACCCTGACACAGTTCAGACCAGATTCAGAATATTGACAGCCCAGTTCTCCCATTAAGCAGCAGAGATATAAAGGGAGTGATAGAAGACAGGAAAACATGTAAAAGTGTTCAACTGTTTACATGTTTTGAGATTTAGGTATTGTTAAAGATGAATATAAGTTGGTTCAGGTTGTTCAGTCATTATTTTTCGCTTTATTTTCAGATGCACAGTTATATTAAAAGTTATTTATTAATAAATGTTATTAAAAAATGTAAAAAATAAATTTTCTGGACCTTTGCTGTAATCCATTTTCTCTGACTGGACTTCTTTGAATTTTAGTTGAACACCTCTGCGCTAAACAGCACGTTGGCCCTCTTTTTGAATACAAAAACCCCCAAAGACAGAACAGTCCACCAACTTACAGTAATATGAACACTCTGCAGGAAGGAGTTTTCTTTTCATTAAAGCACAGGTGTTTAATAAACATGTGCGTATATATTCCCTTCTTTCTTGAATCTGTTTGCTCACACAAAATGAAACACGATTAATATAGATTAAAAATGAATGATATTTAATTAATCGAAATTAATCCACAACTATCCTGTGATTAATCTGATCAAAATTTCTAATCGTTTGACAGCACTAAAATAAACAAATAAACAACACTAGTGACGCCACCTGGCATCATTAATGTTGTTTATTTGTGTTTATTTGCTGTTTATTTTTATTTTGGTTATTTCAGTTTACCAACGTGAGAGATAATAAACAACCTAAACAAACAACCTAAACAAACAATGTGAACAACATAAATAAACAATATAAACAACATAACAGCGTAAACAACAACATAAACACCAACATAAACACATGGATCTCCAGTCCTGGCTGAACCTGGGGTCCGTTTCACGAAGCAGGTTTAGTGAAAACTCTGAGTTTGTTAACCCTGAAATGAGGGAAACTCGGAGTTTTCCGTTTCACAAAGGGAGGTAACTCAAACCCGAGACAGAGGGGTAACTCTCGCCTGTTTCACAAAGAGAGGTAACTTAAACTCTCGGTCAGTTACCATAGTAACAGACTCTCTGACTCTAACCTGGTCAGGACCAGGTTTATCTCAGTAAACCTCGAGTTTCTCTCTGTCTCCTTCCTCTTTCAGCCACACACGTTATTTCATTTCCTCATTCATTCAGTCAGCTGGTGAGTTTTGGCGAAGTCTAGTTCTGCCGTGTGTCAAAATTACGTCCTTTTATTAACGATCCAGTAGATGAAGGGGCAGCATTACTGCACAGAGAATTAAATATTCGTCAGGAGATTGTTATCAGACCGCGCATAGAAGGTCTCGCATTTCCGGACAATTATCTTTTAGAGCGGTACCGTTTCACGTCACAGTCCATAATCTACATACAACCTAATCCGTCCTTACATTTACAACATGACCAACCGCAGTCATGCTCTCACATCCCAGCAGATATTGTGTGTTGTGCTGCGGTTCTTTGCAAATGGATGTTTTTTATATAATGTAGGAGATGCAGAGCACTTAAGGCAACTGTATGCAGGACAGTCAGAAAAGTGTGTCTGGATCTGAAACGACTTGTACCATCTTTGTCGTTTTCCCTGGACATATATATATATATATATATATATATATATATATATATATATATATATATATATATATATATATATATATATATATAGAGTTGGCTGAGTAGAAGTCTTTGTTAGTTTAAATAGGCTTAATTATTTAACAGAACATGATATGGATGCAGACATTTAGGCTATGTGTGGGATAAAACCACTGCACAGTAAAACAGCCACCTAATATTTAGGCTACTTTACAATGTAAAACATGATCAAAATGAGGTAGCTCCATGAGATTATGCTGACTTCTTACCTGTTTTAAAAATGTTTTTACATTTCATCTTAAGCTGCTGCCACATGCGTTTCTTCCCTGCAGGATTGCACCTAAATGAAATAACTTAATAGTCTACTATTCAAACAGTTTTCCTGTAATATTATTGTGATTTAAACTTACGCATTGACCAAGGCAGCAATGTTCTCCCACACCGTCTCCCTCTCTTTTGCAGCTGCAGGTGTTGCACTTCTTTCTAAAAACGTGCTCAAACTCGCTATATAAGCGCATTAAGATTTCCAATTCAAACGGTGTAGTCCTCCGCTTCCCCGTTGCCATGGTGACTCGTCGAATCGGTGCTCCATTGATACTGGCTTTTCAGAGTTGTGGTGCACGCGCTTAACTCCGGGTGAAACTACTCTGAGTTGATTAAACCAACTCAAATCAGCCGTTGTGAAACCGAAAACTCAGAGTTTTCTATCTCAGAGTAGATCAACTCAGAGTTCAGGGTTAAACTCAGAGTTTGTTGAACCTGCTTCGTGAAACGGACCCCAGGTCTCTTTATCCTGCTGATGGTTCTTCCTGTTTCCGTTATTTTATTGTGTTTATCCTGTAGTGATGTAAATCACCTGACTGACCATATTTGGATGTTTGACTCCGCCCACAGCACAGCTGCCAGCCCAACCTGTTCATGCAAAATGTCTTCACGGACTCCCATGACCCCTCCTTCCCCGTCGTGGCGTTCTTTACCAGCAGGTGAGTGGGAGGCGGAGCTATCTTCAGGTGATCTCTGCCGGTTTACCTGTTCAGTAATAAATGTGTTTCCTATCAGGGCGGTGGCGGCCGGTAATGAGCTCACCTGGGATTACTGCTCCGACACACCCACCTCCTCGCCGTGGCAGCAGGAAGTGGTTTGCCTGTGCGGCGCCGACAGCTGCCGGCGGAGGTTCACCATCCAGGAGAAGCTGTGTGACGTCTGCGACAGTCGGAAGGAGGCTCAGTGAGGTTTATATCGATTCTACTGGTTTTATTAGGAAACTTTGTAATAAACATTCAAATCACGGACGAGTTCAGGTGCTTTTATTTTGAAGGACCATCAGGATGCGTTTGTTCCTCCTTGAACAGAGCTGAAGGTTTAAACTGTTTTCAGCAAGAATAACCCTTTAAACTATAATAAACCTTTATATTCTAATAAATAAACCTTTATATGATAATAAATAAACCTTTGTATTATAATAAATAAACATTTATTTGATAATAAATAAACCTTTATATTATAATAAATAACCCTTTAAATCTACAAATACTGCAACAGAAATACTATTTAGCTTAAAATGAACCTTTAAACTATAATAAATAAACCTTTGTTATAACTAACCCTTTATATTATTAAGACAATACAATACAATAAGGAGTAAATAACCCTTCTAATAAATAAACCTTTAAATCTACAAATACTGCAACAGAAATACTATTTAGCTTTAAATAACCTTTATATTCTAGTAAAGAAACCTTTACACTATAATAAATAAACCTTTATATTCTAATAAATAAACCTTTATATAATAAATAAACCTTTAAATTATAATAAACCTTTATAGTCTAATAAATAACCCTTTAAACTATAGTAAATGAACCTTCAAACTATAATAATTAAACCTTTAAACTATAATAAACAAGCATTTATATCCCATTTATAACCCTTGAAATCTACAAGTACTGCAACAGAAATACTGTTTAGCTTAAAATGAACCTTTAAATAATAAATAAACCTTTATATTCTAATAAATATTTTTTAAACTATAATAAATAACCTTTATATGATAATAAATAACCTTTATATAATAATAATAATAATAATAATAATAATAATAATAATAATAATAATAATAATAAACTTCATATGAGCTGCAGTTCTCTGATCGGCCGCTCCACCAGGGGGGCGCTGTGGCCTCCACCAGCCCAGAATCTGCAGCCTCCTCCTCTTCAGAAGAAGCAGAGCTGCTCCGGGTCCAGACACCGACCTTCCTTCGGACCCTGTAGCTGACCATGAGCGCTCTCCTGCGGCCTGCCTTCCTGCTCCTCCTCGGCCTCTCACTGGCCGTCCTGCCGGCGTCCTGCTCCCGGCTCCGGGTCCCTCCTCACGACCAGGTGGCCCGGATGGCCCGGTTCATCGCCCACCGCTGTGACTGGGCCTCCATGGCCACCGTGTCCACCCACCCCCCGGTGGTCGGTCAGCCCTTCTCCAACGTCTTCTCGGTCAGCGACGGGCCTCCCGGGGCCAGCTCCGGGGTTCCCTACCTGTACCTGACCCGGATGGAGGTGTCGGTCCAGGACCTGCAGGTGAGTCCAGGTACAGACCTGGTAGAGGGTCTGGACCGGTCAGAACCTCCACAGAGAACCCTAAAGAACCCTTTACACTCTAGATAATATAATATTTAAACTCATATTTATGTAGAAATATATATAATATACATATAAATGAGTTTAAAGTATAAATATTCCAGAAAGAACAGAAGTTAACTTCTGTTCTTTCTGGAATATTTATACTTTAACCTCATTTATACATATAAATGTATACATAAATATGAGGATAAAGTGTAAATATTAGTAATATTTCCGTACATGGGCTCTCTTGTAGGTTCTTGACGTTCCACCTTGGATGAGAGGTGGAACGTCTTCAAGAGCCAACAAGAGAAGTCGTTTTGTGTCTTATTTTTGTCGTTTTGTCTCGTTTTTGTCGTTATAGTCAAGTTAACTTCTGTTCTTTCGAGAATATTCACATTTTATACTCATATTTATGTACAGATCTGTATAAATATATGTAGTATATGTATTTATGTGTATCCTATATAGATATATATAATGTGTCTGTACATTGACTTATGTTGTTTGTGTAATATTTGTGGTGTTTCCAGGTTGTGACTGTACACCTGTTGACATTGATAATAATAATAACGTGAGGAGGTTCTAAATAGATGTAATAACTAATAAATAACTTTATTGAACTTTTATTGAACTTTCTATAATTAATAATCTAGCTGCTGCTTTAAATGTTCCACAATAAGTGAATAAAACTCCGGTTTTCTGTACTATAGTGACTGTTAGCTGCAGCATGACTCAGCAGTTTGTACTGACGGTGACTCAGCAGTTTGTGTCATGTGAGGCTGCAGATAAGAGAGTTAATCTCTGAAAGTGCTTGAAGCAGCAGAACAGCAGCAGCAGAGTTCTGGCTTATTACTGAAGCAGTAAAATGTGTAAAAATCTCCAGATAAAGTTCAGTTTTTATTGAGGACAAAGTTTACTGGACAGAAGAAGAACGTCTAGATGGAACCAGTTAAAGCTGAACGTCTGATGGAGGCTTTTAGCTGGAAACTGATGTGAGATTAGAAATGACTCCAGACATGTTGGTAGTCAGACTCACTGCACAATGATCCTGAACCTGAACTGTTTTTATTTAGGATATAATCTGTCTAACTTTATTATTTAGGGAATAATCTGTCTAACTTTATTATTTAGGATATAATCTGTCTAACTTTATTATTTAGGGAATAATCTGTCTAACATTATTATTTAGGATATAATCTGTCTAACTTTATTATTTAGGATATAATCTGTCTAACTGGTAATAAATTCAGATTTCTGCTTCACTCAGACTACAGATGATAGTGATACCTAGAGAGGTCAGTAGGTGGCGCTACTTCCATCTGAATACAACATGGAGCAGATATAAAGTTAACTAATCCGTAAAAGACATGATTGACCTTTTAACAACATGTTCACTATTTATTCTGGAATACAACCATGGAAACAGAATAAATAAATCTAGTTTATAACAGCAAGCTATAGTTCAGTTTAAATAACAACAGAAACATTAAATTGCTCTAAGAACTGGAAACTTAGTCAGAAATAAAGAATTATATAATAAATCCAGTTTACTGCAGACAGCTAGCTACACTTTTCTCTGATGTCTCTGACTTCTTCTCCAGGTGTTGAGGTGATGTTCATTCTTCTCATATCCAGATGCTGAGTTCCTCTGGAATCATCTTCATTAATAAATCAACACTCAGACTCTGTTCAGCTCTGATTGGAGGCTTCATCACCTTCAGTTAAAGCATTTATGGAGCTTCGTACACTGTTCTTAATGCTGCAGCTGTTCCAGATGTTTCTATGGAACATACAGACTGTTCTTAATGCTGCAGCTGTTCCAGATGTTTCTATGGAACATACAGACTGTTCTTAATGCTGCAGCTGTTCCAGATGTTTCTATGGAACATACAGACTGTTCTTAATGCTGCAGCTGTTCCAGATGTTTCTATGGAACATACAGACTATTCTCAATGCCGCAGCTGTTCCAGATGTTTCTACTGTTCTTAATGCTTAATTACCTTTCCTGTCCAAGTGTGTTACGTGTCTTACCTGTCCTCTCCAGGTGTGTTACGTGTCTTACCTGTCCTCTCCAGGTGTGTTACGTGTCTTACCTGTCCTCTCCAGGTGTGTTACGTGTCTTACCTGTCCTCTCCAGGTGAACCCCCAGGCGTCTCTGTCCATGTCTCTGGCTCAGACTGATTACTGCAGACAGCAGGGCTTCGACCCTCAGAGTCCTCTCTGTGCTCATATCATCCTGTCTGGATCCGTGCTGCAGGTATACTCACCTGTTCTCACCTGTTAGTCCAGGTGTTCCAATCCGACCAATCACACGCCTCCTCTGCTGTCTCCAGGTAAATGGGACAGAGGAGGAGTTTGCAAAGAAATCTTTGTTTGTTCGACACCCGGAGATGATCGACTGGCCGACGGACCACAACTGGTTCTTCGCCAAGTTCAACATCACTCAGGTACTACTAAAGTACTGCAAATAGTACTGCAAAAACTACTACTAGTACTAACTGGTTCAACATCACTCAGGTACTACTAAAGTACTGCAAATAGTACTACTAATACTAACTGGTTCTTCACCAATTTCAGCATCACTCGGGTACTACTAAAGTACTGCAAATAGTACTGCAAAAACTACTACTAGTACTAACTGGTTCAACATCACACAGGTATTGCTAAAATACTGCAAATAGTACTGCAATTACTACTATTACTACTAACAAGTTCAACTTCACACAGGTACCGCCAAAGTACTGCAAATAATACTACTACTATCAATATTGTGAATAGTACTACTAGTACTGTGAATAATACTACTAGTAATACATCGGTACTGTGAGTAGTACTACTAGTACTGTGAATAGTACTACTAATACTGTGAATAATATTACTTGTACTACATCAGTATTGTGAGTAGTACTACTAGTACTACATCAGTACTGTGAATTGTACTACTAGTACTACCATCAATACTGTGAATAGTAATAATACTACTAGTACTATGATTAGTACCAGTACTACATCAGTACTATGAATAGTACTACATCAGTACTATGAATAGTACTACATCAGTACTATGAATAGTACTACTAGTACTACATCAGTACTGCGAATAGTACTACTAGTACTACATCAGTACTGTGAATAGTACTACTAGTACTACCATCAATACTGTGAATAGTACTAATAATACTACTAGTACTATGATTAGTACTACCATGCTCCATGTACTTTTCGGAGTAGTTCAGGTGTTAAACATGGCCGTCTCGCTCAGCCAATCAGAGTGCAGCAGCAGCTCACCTGTCTCCTCCTCCAGGTGTGGGTGCTGGATTACTTCGGTGGGGTGAAGACCGTCTCTCCGGAGGAATACTTCCAGGCCACGCCATTCAAAGACCACTGATGGGAGTTGTAGTCCTAGCGGTGTGTTTGTAGTCCTCAGGGGGTGGCCATGTTGATTTAAAGGAACAGCGTCTCTTTAAGAAGATCCTGAAAACCCAGAAAACGTCTGATTTATGGAGAAAATCGATCATTTTAGTGGAAAATCTAAAGTTTTCAGACTTTTTGAGGAGGATATTTAAATATGAAGCTTAATTTAGTAAAACATCAGGGTTTATTTTAAATTTAAAGATGTAATTGTGACTTATTTTTGATAAATCTTTATTTTTTTATCTTTTCCAGATAAGTGCCTCCAGAATCATGAGACTAAATGCAGATTTATTCTGTAATGAACTTTATCACTTTATTCATTCAGAACATTTAAATTCTAAATTATATAAAAAATCTTCTCATTTAATTTGTTCATTTCAGTGTTTTTAGACTTTGGTTGGGATTAAAACATTTAAATTCGGCTTTTAAAGTGAATAAATCTGCATTACATGTGTGAAAATGTGTTTTTGTTGTTTAGGTTGGACATAAATCAGAACATTTAGATTCATAATTGAACCAGTAGAAACCGTTGAATTAATTCAGAGGAAACCTTTAAAGTCATTTTATGTTTTCTCTGAATTATTGTTGTGGTTTTATAAAACAGTTTTTATACTCGTTTAGTTCTAATAACTCCATCAGAGGCTTTTATTTAAACATATAATCTTTATTTTTAGTCATGTTGCTGCAGAAAACCGACTTTATGACGAACAAAACACACAGGAGACCACTCTTATTTTGAAAAATGCTTAAAAACGAGCGTGTTGTGGGCGGGGCTTGAGTCGGCTATGGGCGGGCTTTGTCTGGTGTGGGCGGGGCTTCCGTCATCCTTTTGATCGGGATATTGCTTGAATCAAAGTTTCCTGTGAAACGTGATTGTTGTTTGTATAAAGGTTTGAGCTTAAAATGAAACGTTTGGATTCAGTTTATATTTCTTCTAAATGTGTGAAAGTCTGTGTGGACCAAAATAATAATTCAATAATTCATAGGGGTGTTCTTTAGTGTTCTAGATCAGTGGTTCCCAACCTGGGGTCCGCGCCCCCCCAGGGGGGGCGCCAGAGATCTGAGGGTGGGTGAAGTTTTGTCTGCTCTGAGGCCTTGTCCACACGTAGCAGGGTTTTTGTAAAACCGAATATCCTGTCCCCTCCGTCTAGAAAAAAACTTACATACACACCACCTCGTTTTTAGAAAAAAACTTCATCCACACCTAACCGCATAAGTGCGTTTTTAAGCACATTCATAAGCATGCCGGACCTTTAGGTGGCAGTAGTTCCCCAAATCCTAGCAAGGTGGTGGAGAATAACCGTCCTTAACGTCGTCCTTCACCTGTATTGTTGAATGTGGAGCAGTATCTGGGCTTGTAAAAACAAGCAAGTAAAAAGCGCCTGTACAAGAAACAGCGGCCAAAACCTTGTGAGAGCATCCATACTGTTACCGAATGTAAACACAGGTCGCATATGTGACTTAAGAACATATTTTGTCGCAGGCGGTGACGTTTCAAAACGCAAAACCCCGGTTACTGATGTCCACATGCAGACGCATAAAACAGAGAATTCGCAAATCTTCACTTTGGTCGGAGTTTTTAAAAAGAATCGTTTTTGATGACGTAAATCTGCGTTTTCGTGTGGCTGATAGGCCGAATCGTAGAAAAATATCTTCGTTTTGTGAGATACCCGGCTACGTGTGGACAAGGCCTGAGGCTGTGATGTTATAAAAAAAATAGATTTTTACATTCTGGATAAAATCAGAGTAACAGACTCACTGTGTCATCACAAGTCTACCTATAAAACATTTTCAAAACACATTTATTTGGTCTTTCTTCAGGTTGGCTTCTAGTTCATCCAGATTCATTAGTTTGTGTTACAGTTAGAAAATTACTGACGGGAACGATGTCTGAAAAACGCAAAACAGGTGAAGATTCATCAGTACCTAAAAATTCTGGCTATACCTCGAGAGTTACCTTAAATTTGGTTTTATTAAAGGACAAGACAGAATTATGTTATTTGTAGTGAAATGCTCGTAAATGACAGCATGAAGCCAGCGAATTACGGCGACGTCAGGAAATAAAACACAGTTTGGTAAAGTCGGAAAGATATTCACAAATTCGGACTTCCGGCATCAATAACTCATTAAATATACGTTGTCTAAACATAAACGATGCCTCTTTTCCATCGTTGTAAGGTAGACAATATGCTACAAGCCCAGTTTAATCAAAAGTCGCTGCAGAAATGACATTGGTGTCTATGAGCAGCTGGCTGTGCGACAACTGAACAGGAACCATCTGCAAAATGCAAAACCGCTGCAACAGCGAAGAGACACAAATATTCAACACATTTACTGCAGCCAGCAAGTGACTTCTGCTGCTCATACTACAACTCTTGGTTTGGTATTAAATATTATTTTTTCATAATTTTAAGCATTTTTTTAGTTAAAAAAAAATTAAATAACTCTTATGTATTGTAGTGTCACCAAATTTACTGCAGCCATAAACTCTCCTCCTCGTCATAGTACAACTCCTAGTATGATATAAAATATAATTTTTAAAAAAAAATAATTTTAGGGAATTTTCTATTAGTAATACAATTCAATAACTTCGCTCTTATGTTTTGTAGTGTACTTAAGGGGTGGTTTTAGTGGTGGTGGTGGTGGTGGTAAAACCATCTACATCCAGACTAATGTTGGACTATTACAGGATCAATACAATAATAATAATAATAGTAATAATAATAATAATAATAATAATAATAACAATAATTAGAAGAGTATGAGTTGATTTTCTCTCATTTAAACATGTTCCCCATCAGGTCAACATAGATCTGGTATGTTGTGGTTTCGTTGTGTTCTGCATGAACATGGGTTATATCATCAGGTTATAGTGTTCCTGGATCGCCTGCCATTCCAAAGATCTGCACGGCCCTGAAAAGACTCTTTTAGTGTTTGGTTTTCATAAGGAGTTAAACATCTGCAGGAAGACCAAAGTAATCAGATTACTTCAAGTAGAACAGCAGAATGTTTCCAGAAACCAATACTTTCTAAAGACTAGATGGAAAATTCAGACCACAGTGGATGTATGGTCCTGATGGTGGAGAACAGAGGTATCTAGAGATCCTCCAGACCAGGAGGACCAGTGGATGCATGGAATTAGTAGGGTTTAGGGTGTAATGATGGGGGGTTAGGTGTTAGTAGGGTTTAGGGGTTAGTAGAGTTTAGGGGTTAGAGTTTAGGGGTTAGGGGTTAGTAGGGTTTAGTAGGGTTTAGCGTATGATGATGGGGTGAGAGTTAGGGGTTAGAGGGTTTAGGGGTTAGAGGGTTTAGGGGTTAGGGTTTAGGAGTTAGATGGTTTGGGGTTGGTAGGGTTTAGTAGGGTTTAGTGTATGATGATGGGGGTGAGAGTTAGGGGTTAGGGTTAGTGGGGGTTAGTAGGGGTTAGAGGGCTTAGGAGTTATAAGGTTTAGGGGTTAGGGTTTAGGAGTTAGATGGTTTGGGGTTAGTAGGGTTTAGTAGGGTTTAGTGTATGATGATGGGGATGAGAGTTAGGGGTTAGGGTTAGTAGGGGTTAGAGGGCTTAGGAGTTAGAGGGTTTGGGGTTATTGGGGTTTAGTAGGGTTTAGCGTATGATGATGGGGTGAGGGTTAGGGGTTAGGGTTAGTGGGGGTTAGAGGGTTTAGGAGTTAGAGGGTTTGGGGTTAGTGGGGTTTAGTAGGGTTTAGGGTGTGATGATGGGGACTACGTGAGTCGTTTAGTTGCTGAACTTTCTTTTTTCTAAATCTAATCTGTTGTAATCTGACACCAGAGGAAATACTGGAGGATTCAGAAGTAATCTGATTACTGTGGGGGACAGATTACTATCATCTGACATTTCAGTGATGTCGAAACATCAGAAACTCTGAGCCCAGGCTCCATCTCGGGGGTAGTGTGTGTGTGTGAGGCTGTGTAGTGTGTAGCTGTGTTTATGTAGTTGTGTGTGTGTAGTGTGTGGGTATGTGTGTGTACTTGTGTGTTGTGTAGCAGTGTGTGTGTAGTTGTGTGGGTATATATAGTTGTGTGTTTATGTATCTGCGAGTGTTGTTGTGTATTGTGTAGCTGTGTTTGTGTATCTGTGTTTGTGTAGCGGTGTGGGTGTATATATAGTTGTGTAATGTGTGTACTTGTGTGTTGTGTAGCAGTGTGTGTGTAGTTGTGTGGGTATATATAGTTGTGTAATGTGTGTTTTTGTGTATTGTGTAGCTGTGTTTGTGTATCTGTGTGTGTTGTGTATTGTGTAGCTGTGTTTGTGTATCTGTGTGTTTGTGTAGCTGTGTGTGGGTATATATAGTTGTGTAATGTGTGTTGTTGTGTATTGTGTAGCTGTGTTTGTGTATCTGTGTGTGTTGTGTATTGTGTAGCTGTGTTTGTGTATCTGTGTTTGAGTATCTGTGTGTGGTTGTGTATTGTGTAGCTGTGTTTGTGTATCTGTGTGTGGTTGTGTATTGTGTAGCTGTGTTTGTGTATCTGTGTGTGTTGTGTGTTGTGTAGCTGTGTTTTTGTATCTGTGTGTGGTTGTGTATTGTGTAGCTGTGTTTGTGTATCTGTGTGTGTTGTTGTGTTTTGTGTAGCTGTGTTTGTGTATCTGTGTGTGTTGTTGTGTATTGTGTAGCTGTGTTGGTGTATCTGTGTGTGTTGTGTATTGTGCAGCTGTGTTTGTGTATCTGTGTGTTTGTGTAGCTGTGTGTGGGTATATATAGTTGTGTGATGTGTGTTGTTGTGTATTGTGTAGCTGTGTTTGTTTATCTGTGTGTGTTGCTGTGTGTTGTGTAGCTGTGTTTGTGTATCTGTGTGTGTTGCTGTGTGTTGTGTAGCTGTGTTTGTGTATCTGTGTGTGGTTGTGTATTGTGTAGCTGTGTTTGTGTATCTGTGTGGTTGTGTATTGTGTAGCTGTGTTTGTGTATCTGTGTGTGTTGTGTATTGTGTAGCTGTGTTTGTGTATCTGTGTGTGTTGCTGTGTTGTGTAGCTGTGTTTGTGTATCTGTGTGGTTGTGTGTTGTGTAGCTGTGTTTGTGTATCTGTGTGTTGTTGTGTGTTGTGTAGCTGTGTTTGTGTATCTGTGTGTGGTTGTGTATTGTGTAGCTGTGTTTGTGTATCTGTGTGTGTTGTGTGTTGTGTCGCTGTTTGTGTATCTGTGTGTGTTGTGTATTGTGTAGCTGTGTTTGTGTATCTGTGTGGTTGTGTATTGTGTAGCTGTGTTTGTGTATGTGTGTGTGTTGTTCTGTGTTGTGTAGCTGTGTTTGTGTATCTGTGTGGTTGTGTATTGTGTAGCTGTGTTTGTGTATCTGTGTGTTGTTGTGTAGCTGTGTTTGTGTATCTGTGTGTGTTGTGTAGCTGTGTTTGTGTATCTGTGTGTGTTGTGTAGCTGTGTTTGTGTATCTGTGTGTTGTTGTGTGTTGTGTAGCTGTGTTTGTGTATGTGTGTGTGGTTGTGTATTGTGTATCTGTGCGTGTTGTTGTGTGTTGTGTATTGTATAGCTGTGTTTACGTATCTGTGTGTGTTGTTGTGTATTGTGTAGCTGTTTCAGTATCTGTGTGTGTTGTGTATTGTGTAGCTATGTTTGTCTATGTGTGTGTTGTTGTGTGTTGTGTAGCTGTTTGTGTATCTGTGTGTATTGTGTAGCTGTGTTTGTGTATCTTTGTGCGCTCGCGGCTCCTCACCACTTCCTGCTTCAGTCGAGTCGACGCTTTGAGGGGAACAGTTGCAGAACGTTGCTGCTTCAGTTTGACGGTTGAAGATGAGCTTCTGGACGTTGGTTCTGGTCGGTGTCTCCATGGTTCCCCGGACAGGTGAGAGCCTCCAACACACCTGGACGACCTTAGCCTAGAAAACCTTCAATCAGAGAACCTTAGATCAGAGACATCAGCAGCTTCTGATGGGTTCTGCATCAGTTCTACCTGAACATTTTCCAGACTCAGAACAAAGAAGCTGTTGAGGATTTAAAATGTAGAACTCTGAGGATCTTTATGTTAAACTGGAGAACTCTACCATGTTTCTGTAGAACCTCCAGACTGAGCTGATGTAGATGAGGCTCTTTGTTCGTCTGCAGCAGGAAATAGATTTAGGTCGATGCTCACAGACGTTAGGAGGAAAGTTAGTTTGTTTTCGCTCATGTTTAGTTCAATGTTCCACTCAGATGTTCTTAAAGAGAACCCTCCAGCAGGTTTGTTCTGTTTGCTGTTCCAAAGTTCCCAGAGTGACACCATTTATCAAACTGAAGACAAATCTCCAGATCTTCAACTGGAACATATCGTGATGTGTTTGGTTCCTTCAGAAAGATGAAATCTGAGCTTCAGTTAGTGATATTTCAGGATGGCTTTCTATCTCCACAGTTCCTCAGATGTGCTTCTGTAGAGGTTCTCAGTCATCAGGTCCTGGTAGCCAGTCATCTCTTCTTCTTGTAGATGTATTTCTATCTCCACGGTTCCTCAGATGTGCTTCTGTAGAGGTTCTCAGTCCTCCAGGTCCTCGAAATCATAGGAGGTTCAAGAAGACGTTTCTAGAATCGTCTTCCAGAACCTCCAGCTGCTTTCTCCTGAAGCTCCTGTCATCTCCTCCTCTTGTAGGTGTTTTTCTATCGCCATGTTCCACCATGTTGAATGGATCTCCAACAACTTGTTGCTCTGTTCACTGTTTCTGAGCCACGCTGCGCTTTACTCTCAGTCCAAAATGACTAAACACATGTCTAAAATGAGCTCAATTTTGTCCAAAGTAACAAAAAAAAGTCAAAAATGACTCAAAATTTGTCCAAACCCACTTAAGAATTGTCCAAAATAACCTGAAACCAATTTAAAATGACTAAAAATGTGTCTTAAATAACCTAAAACTTGTCAAAAGCCATATAAAATTGTCCAAAATTTGCTAAAATTTCATCCAAAGTACCAAAAAATGTCAAAAATGACTCAAAACTTGTCCAAACCTATGTAAGAATCATCCAAAATAACATGAAACTGGTCCAAAATGACTAAAACATGCCTAAAATGACCTAAAACCTGTCCAAAGTCATATAAAATTGTCCAAAATTTGCTAAAATTTATCCAAAGTAATAAAAAATAACAAAAATGACCCCAAACTCGTTCTAACCCACTTAAGAATCGTCCAAAATAACCAGAAAACTCTCAATATTTACTGAAAGCAGGTTCAGAATAACTAAAACTGAGTTTAAAATGACGACAGAACAGACAATAGGAAGAAGTTCCACCATGCTGAGTGGATCTCCAGAGGTTCCACCATGTTGAGTGGATCTCCAGATGTTCCACCATGCTGGGTGGATCTCCAGATGTTCCACCATGCTGAATGGATCTCCAGATGTTCCACCATGCTGGGTGGATCTCCAGATGTTCCACCATGCTGAATGGATCTCCAGATGTTCCACCATGCTGAATGGATCTCCAGACGTTCCACCAACAACTGCTGTTCTCAGGTTCTGCTGAATTTATTTAGACTCTCTGTGGAAACACTGCCAGCAGTTCACCCGAGGACTCTCTGAATGTTCCCCTGAGGTTCTTGAAGGTTCTTGTGGAGAACAGAACCTGTAGAGTAGATGTTAACGATGTATGAGCAGCTGAGGATGAATCCAGGTTGACTCTGTCTGCCACCAGAAGAACCAAACATTTTCATCTTCCATATAAAGTCTAGTCCTCTGGTAGCGATAGATCTACGGAACCCTGAGACCAGGTAGGGCATCAACGTTCTGGTGGATCTGAGAGAACATCGGTCTTTATGTCATGGACGATATCAATCCATCATCAATCAGTGGAGCCAGTAAGATGGACACAAGCTTCCTGTCTTTAGCACCTCTCTCTGTGGAAGGTTCTATCAAATCTAAAAGGGAACGTGTTTGAAGAACCTCCTGTAGAACCTGCTAGAGACCAGAATACGTGCTGGTGGTTCCTGTTATGGGTTTGACTCTGGAGTTAGTGGTGTCGCTGTTGTTGAGGGTTATAAAGGAACATATAAGATTGTTCCAACAGAATTCCCTCCAGCTGGTACACTGTAAAATGTAATAAGTTGACTTTCCTTAAAAAAAGTCAGGAAACCGATTGCCTCAAAATTCCCAAGTAAAGTAGATAATTCATTTTAAGTTGTTAAAGCTGAAAATAACTGTGTTTAGACAACTCAGATAATGTCAGTAAACTTGAGTGAAGTTAACTAAAAATCATTAGTTAGGTTAACTATAAAATATAAATTCAGACAACTCATACAGTGCCAGTAAACTTGAGTAAAGTTAACTCAAAATCACTAGATAGTTTAACTATAAAATGTCAATTTTGCTTACTTAAATTTATGAGTTCTGTAAATTAAGCAGTATTCATAAAAATAAGTTAACTTTACAAGTTTAAGCATTCACCTTACTAGCAAAATATCAGGAAACCGATTGCCTAGATATGTTCAAGTAAGATGAACTTAAAGTGATAAGCTATTGAAACAAATAAAGACAACAGTTTGAATGGAAACAAAGTTTAATAATTTAACTTTTTTTGTTCAGAACACACCTTACACACAGTCTGTGGTACAATGGCAACCCACTGAGTAAAGGTGACATGAAATGCATGCTTCCAATAAAATTTTTGATTAACAGTTAGAACCTTATTTGGCTTGTAACCCCAATATAGTATATCACAATACAAAGTGGAAAATAGGCTAAATCATGCTGTAATGCAAAAATTGCAGGAACTTGCCAAAAAGTCATAAAACCATGTAAAATTATTTTTTTTTTTTTGTATTACATAAAAAGCATGTAATATAAAAGACTAACTTTTTCAGGAAAAAAGTGACACGACTTTTTTCTTGGGTGGCTTTCAATCTAATATTGAGTCCCTAAAACAGCCCTCAGTCATTAAAACTTTGAGAATTCCTGCTTAATATCTCTGTTGAATATGGTGTGAACTATAGATAAACTCAGTAATTGCAGGGCCTAACATTTATCTTAACATCAATAAAGTGAACAGCAGACATAGCTCAACTGTTTACAATCCACCTATTGCATGATTGCAAAACAAAATCATTATTTCAACTGAATGTGCAACTGTAATTCTTATGTTTGAGCCAGCTCCCGCTAAAAACTGCTAAAAGCTTTCTGATTTAAATTCTTAGTGGTTGAGTTTAGAACTGCAGTAGAGATTGACTTACAACATATATTAAGTCAGAGATAACTTGCTAAAGAACCTGATGCTGGTAATCAATATCACCACAATCATTTCAGCATCAACACAAAAGGAAAAACAAAAGCTATAGGTGTTCATTTTTCTCCTCATGAACATAAAAACCATTCAGTAGTCTAAAAAGGGCGATGAGGCTCCTTCCCACAAAAAAGGCTCAAACAAGAAAAAAATATCACTTTTCCAATAAGGGAAAAGGTATCAATGTGACCCAAGATGTCACATCACATTCACATCATGATTACATTCACTCATTGCATCAGAAGATTTTTGAGTGATTGTATTTTTGGTTTTAGGGAATTATGTCCAAGTGAGAGAAGCACCCTTTGAATGAAGTCAAAGGTGTACTTCAGCTGTTGAGGGTACTCCAAATTCAGGGCGTAAGTAAGTCCAAAGAGCAAGCACATGGCATGTGGAAGATTTTCAAGGTCATCCATCACAATTCTTCCTTCCAAAATGATTGCGGTACCTGAAGTCTGAAGGTGCAGTGAGTCAAGGGAGAGCTGTTCGTCCTCAGGAACAATGGTCAGGATTCCAATGGGGGTGTGAGACATGCCTGTGTCATCGCAGTCCTAACAACAATAGCAGAAATACAGCCACAATTACATATGAGATGTTATCTTGAATTTCTACGGCAGAAAACACAAGACAGCCACTAAAAGTAAGCGATATTCTGATATTAGAGGCTGTGTGGAGGTAAAGTAACTTCACCTAAAGCTATCAATGTAACATAAGGAGAATTAAATAGAGTGGACATCCTGTGGTGTGGAATAAAAACTTAGTAATATAGACGACTTACAAAGCATGTCTTGAAGAAGTCTGTGTTCTCATCTCCAAGGATGACAGGAAGGCCACGGAGGACAGCTGTTCGCTTTGCAGTAACATCTGTACTCTGGGGAGGCAAAAAAAAAAAAAAAAAAAAAAATCACATCAAACACACATCACTTCTGTGGTTAAGGACAATCAATTAATACCTCTGCATACACAATGGGGTTGCATTTTTTGTTCCCCACATGATAAAAAATGAATTTCTTTGTATCCGTGAAACTTACCTCCGGTGTGACTTGTTGCAGATAATTCTTAAGTTTCTGGCCAACACTTCCCCCCTTGGTCTTGAAGATCTCAAAGAAGCGAGGAGTGTATTTGTCAAGTTCTTTGAAGAATTCTGTATTCAAGTTTTTGCTTGACAAGCGACAGAACTCTGCCAGAATCTAAAGGAAAAGCATGACGTTATTATTCAAGATGTAGCCATATTTCACCTACAGTAAAGAATAACAAAAAAAATAAAAATCTGTATCTAATCTTTGGAGGCCAGTACAATACTGTTTCTGCCCATGTGATTAAGTGTTTTGTTACACTTCAGCATATGATGAGACACTTCAGCACTCAGATTTACAGTGATCAATTTCTTAAATCATTAAGTCAACCTCCACTCAAAAATGTCTTTCTTAGTGTTCCTATTGAAGTTGAATATTTGGGCTTCACTGTGCAGTTTGACAATGAAAGGTGGATTCTGCATTCAACTGCAGAAAAAAATGAGATTTCAACGAGAAGGAGTAGATATAATTTTAAGGATTTTATCAAGATAATTGTTTTTCTGTGGAAAAAAGTCAAATTATTATTTAAAGTAAAGATTTTATGTACATCTTAAAACATGTTTGGAAGGGATCTTTAACATCTTAGAACTACTTTTCACTTGTAGGACACTGAAGCTAATTCCGTAAGTTAAAGATATGACAAAGAACTATAAAAACTAATGCATAAGAGATAGGAAGAGTGTTCAATTACCTGACACTCTGTAAAGAGTGCTGGCCACCTTTCCATTGTGTCTTTCACTGGAGGCTCCAAGTTCACCAACTCTTGTCTTCTCAAGGCAAAAGTCGAGTCCATGTTTTTGGTTATCAGAGCAGCAGTTGGACGACATTTCTTCATCTCCTGTACAAGTTCCTTTCGTTTGGACTCCATACTGGTCTCATCTTCACCATCAGGGAAATTGGGTAGAAAATTGATTTCAAACCGTTTGGGTCTTTTGATGCCTCTCTGAGGAGCTTGCCCTTTTCTTTTCCCTTGATTTACGGCCACATCTGTACATCCAGCTCGTCGCAGTTTGGTGCGATAGTTTCCCATTTTGAACTTGATGCTATTTTTCCAACCATTACATCCATTGACAGAGCCTGGTTCAGTGAGGCATGGATGTTTGTGAATCAGTGCAGTTGCAACATCATTGAATTCTTGATCGCAGGGATATGCCTTGAAGCTGTAAATTGCCTCAGCAAGTTTTTCAAGTATCTCGTGCTTCATGTCCCTGGATACCTGTAGATATGTCTTGTCTCTCATATACAGAAGATTCCCTTGGCGTAATCTGTACTCAGTGTCCACAGGAAAATTAGGAATTTCAAAAGTGTCTGGCCATGGAGACCGAGAAAGTGATGACCGACTTTCGGGGGGGGCGGGGGGGGATCTCTGTGTCATCGGTGCTGGCTGTGCTGGCTGTGCTTGATGTGGGGGCTGGAACCAATGCGATTATCTTTAGGGTGGATTTGTCAGGCAGGTCATTAATGTCAGTGAGGTTGACGAAGGCATTGTTAAAATCAGGATCCTCATACTGGAGGGAGAATTTGTACAGAAGACCCAGCTTCTCCTCAAGCTGTTCAACAAGTGAGTCAAGTGTCTGTGGTTTCCCAGAGAGTGTAATTTTCCTGATGTCACTGTCATGGACAATTATCCTTAGTGTAGTCCTCATCTCCATTGTTGGTTGTGATTCTATAGAGAAAAAAAATAAGTTGAGTTACTTCATGACACTTGACATAAAAATCTTCAGCATCCAATCAGCACAAAATATAATGTCTAAGGGTAACAAATGTTCTGCCCCTGATTCTGTAGGCTGCCAGAGGAAAAGGGTCATTCAGATCAGAGAGCATGTTGACTGACATCGATGACACATGACTACACAGCTCATAAGAACGCAGATGCTCATTATACCATGATGTCATATGTTTGCACAGAAGCAAAATATCACTGTTAATGACAAGGATGTTGTGAATTTGCCTAAACTCAGGTAGGCATGAACAAGCACCAACAGACACAATCATATCTGGACTGTATTTGATGCCATCAACACTCACAGATGATGCTACAAGGACAGTGTTCTGAGATGCATACCTCTGTTTCAACAAGTTCTGAATATTCTCTGGTAAAGATGAAACTAAAGAAAGTGTTATCTTGTCCATTTGGATGGATGGCTTGAAAAATAAGGAGTCTACATGGTATGCCATCATTCTCTGATGTCGGACAGCCAGAGTTTGTGGGACGTTTTTGAAGTTTTTTGTGTTGTGAATGACTTGTTTGAAGAATTTATGCTTTCCCTCAAAGCGCATTGTCCACATATGTCTGAGCGGCCCATACATCCTCATCAACTGTGGATAATGTTCCACAAAGTGGTGCTTTGGGCGTAATGTGAAGTGAGGAAATACTGTTAAAAGTAAACCTCTGTGCTCTGAGATCTTGGCATCAAGGAAGTCAAGAGAATCCTCTGTTAGTCTGAATGATGCTGACAGTTCTACGATGTCCTTCAAAAGCATTAAAATTTCCCATGTTGGATCATTCTCTGGGACATCAAAACCAATCATGAGTGGAAGAAGTCTTGTGAGTGCCCAGTTTTCATGGCCGTTACCGCCAATTGTACCTCTAGAGGCAAATGTGGCTGGGATAACCTGAGGCTGATCAGTCCTGTCAGTGAATTTGTAAGGAAAATGTTTGATGATTTTGTTCAAGGACTCAAGGGTGATGTACTTCTTGGAGATCAAGTCATTAATGCACAGAGACATCTCAACAGGGATAATACCTTCCAAGAGGTCATGCATTATGTCAGGTGGAAAGCCGGTGACAGTGTGGAAATGTTCAAGACTGTTGCTTAAAACACAAGGACCTTTCACGCCATACTCTTTCACCAGATTTGGATTCTCTAACACTTCAGAAACTTGCCTGTCATGATCCTGGCTGGTTCTGTACTCAAATGCTCCTGATCGGACCTCTCTCTGCTGGATGTCACTCCTCTTCACCATGCAAAATCGACAGGGGTGCTGCACTGTGAAACTCTCCTGAAAACCAGCAAAAGAATGAGCACCTAAGTTATCGGCTGACACATAGAGCACAGTTCCTTTCACACACTCGCCTAACTGCTCAAGATAGACACCGTGTTTTTCAAGAGTGACCAGATCATGAAGAAGTGGGTGAAGGACAGCTGCATAGCCATGCTGTTTGATTGCACTTGCTCTGCACAATATTGCTAGCTGAATAGAGTGGAGACAGGAGCAATGTTTTGAGGGAAGATTGGCAAGAACCCAATAAACACCACACAGTTTGTGTTTTTTTTTTGGAAGTGCCCAGAGGATTGGCTATCTGAAATTCATCAATGTAAAGGCCAAGCACAATCCTTAAGGTCTCAGTCTTAAAAAAATCATTCCCGCGATAGTGAGTGCCATCTCTGTAAGTGTTAAATCCATCAACGGTGCACTCATGTGTGAGAATTTTATCTAGAACATCAGCTCTGTTTAATACTTTTTGTAACATTTTCAGAATTGGCACATAAGAGAGTGATTGTAAGTCTTTTTCAAGTTTGTATTCAACTGGCATGACCATAGGAAATTCCCTCTGAAAGTAGGAGGCTCTTTTATTAGCTGTGGACAGTGACTGGCCAGCATCAGTCATTTTCAATAACAAGTTATTCTCTTTGACAGCATTCACAATCTTTCTCACAACTGAATCGTCACTGACACCATGTTCATTGAGAATTTGCTGAATGGCATTATGCAAAAGGGGCTCTGAGAGAAGAACAAGCTGGTTTAGCTGTTGAATTACCTCCTGTACTGCCATGTCAGATACATGCAAGACCGCCTGCAGTTTAAGAAAGAGTGAAGCTAAATTATGCTCCATTTGATGCTGTAAGTGATCCAAATTTTCAATTTTCGCTTCTTCTTCATTTTTGTCTTGGTCTGTAGGATCACTTGAAATATCCTCAACTTCTTGTACATCTTGTGCCACGTCTGGATCTGAATTGTGAGGTGTACTGCTCAAGGCAATGTCAGGTTTCAACCGCTTCTGACTGGGAAGCCGATGCTCTTTACATTTATGAGCATTAAATGTTGAGTAGACATTGCTCTCAAAAATGCAGTTTTCATATGGACACTTCACAGTTTCCTTATTTTTAAGATGCTGACGCAAATGGGGAAAAAAAGTTAGTTCTGTGCAGGGTTCTTCAAAATTGCAAAGAGGACAATGGAATATCACAGGGATTTCATCAGCTCCACTCATCTGCCCATCATGTACTTCATGGGAGTGATTTCTTGTTAGATGCACTTTTAGGGCATTGAATGACTTGAATGAGCACAGACAATCTGTGTGAAGGCATGGAATTGGAGTAGTCCTGGCATAGCTTCCATGTTTCAAGCGGTAGTGCTTGAATAACTGAGCCCTCTTTTCAGAAGAAAACAAGCAGTACTTACACTTCCAATGCATAGCTAGGTTTCTGTCTTCAGAAATCAAAGCCTACAAAAGAAACAACAAAACCAATCAGTTAAACATATGTGACCAGTTTAAAAAGGGACAACAGTAAACTAAAAGCATCTCTACCAAGTTAAAAAGGAGCAGTGGACAATGACAAACTAATTTTTTGTTGAAGAGTGACCCTGAAAGATCAGCAGAGTTGCTTTTTCAACCGTTAATAAGCACGCTGTGTTTATTGAAACTCCAGTTATCTCTTTGCATCGCGTAACGTTACGTGAAGGGTTGGTTGACTTTAGCTTTCAAATGCTAACATTAATCTTTACATTAACGTTAGCTCACGTTTGATTTAAACGCGGCATTGTGAGGACCGACTCGAGCAACAACAAAACACCACTAAATAAACTTCAGAATTTCGGCTTGAAAGTCCAGGCACGGCTAAATCAATAACATAAAGTTCACCTCCAAACTTGAACTAACGAATAACTGACATGACAAAAAAAACGACAATGCATTTGCTATGAATAAAACCAGTTAAACTTACCGTGACACTATGCAGCAGTATGTCTCGTCCCGCTTGTTTGAGATTTGACCGCCTCATTCAAACATGGGGTCAGGGGCAACTGCGCATGTGCATTCAACGAGAAATGCCGAATTGGACCGAAAGCTGCCGAGTTTCTCCGGGTTGAGCAGACGCTTCTTGCTCACTCATACTTCAAAGTGTAGGTAACTTGCTGCTCACAAGTTTGTTTACTTGCCTCAGTAGAAAGTTGTCTTTACTAGGTTTAAGTGAGAAACTCAATAGAGTAAGCTGAAATAAGTTCAGGTCACTTTATATTTTAAATAGGATATACAATTACATTTTACAGTGTAGAACCATTGGTTCTCCATCCTGAGAGAACCTTGTTACTCTCACTAAACAGTTCTCATTAGTATGCCTAGGTTCCTGGGCTTTTCTCTGACAGAAATGGTTGTAAATGTTGGAACCCTCAGAGTTCTATGCAGATCCCAATAGTTCCATCATTCCAGTCTCTAAAGATCTACGTCTTTCTCATCTGGAGGGATCTGTAGAACCATCTGCAGAACCATGTTCTTCCCTCTTTAGTGTTCTCTACTGTGTTTCTTTAACGTTCTCTTGGTTCTCTTGGTTTTTCCGTTAAGCAGAAATCTGTTTTTTGTGTCAGGTTGAGGAACTCTGACGTTAGTTTTCTTTAGTCTCCAGGTTCTAGTGAGAACTCTGACATGTTGTTAGTTTTCTGGAGTCTCCAGGTTCTAGTGAGAACTCTGACATGTTAATTTTCTGGAGTCTCCAGGTTCTAATGAGAACTCTGCAGAACCTGTCTTGTTTGTTGGAACCAGTGTAAATCGGTTTATTCGTGAGTCATGAACAGTTCTGGTAAACAGAATGTGTGACGGTGTTTCCGCTGGTTCTGGACGTTCTGGGTAAGTTTAGTCACTTCATGTTCTCCAGTTGAGAGTCTCTGATGCAGTTTCAGTGGAAACATTTCATTTCCTTTATTTCTGTTTCTACGGTTCTAACAATCTTACAAAGACGTTCCTGAAATCAGTCTATAAATAATGCTGTAATCAGTCAGATGTTTATTGATGTTTTATGTGACTCGTACCGACATCTGAACCAGAACGATCTGCTTCTGTTTTTACATGATTCACCCAAAAACAACACAGCATCATCTACGTAGAGTCTGACTTTAAGTTGTTGTTTCTACCATCAATGAAAGAACCAAAGATTTGTATATTTAGAACCAACAACTTCCACTCCCACCACCATCGTGATGCTCCCACCACCGTGCTTCACGTCATGATGCTGCCACCACCGTGCTTCACAGTGGGGATGTTTGGTGTTTACTCTGATGGTCAAAAAGCTCCATTCTGGTCTCCTCAGACCAAAGAACTTCCTTCAGACTCATAGGAGTCTTGGTGGCCTCCCTCTTTAGTCTCTTTCTCCTTCAGAGGAGTCATAGGAGTCTTGGTGGCCTCCCCCTATAGTCTCTTTCTCCTTCAGAGGAGTCATGGGAGTCTTGGTGGCCTCCCTCTCTAGTCTCTCAGGTCTTGAGGACGTCCTGCTCTAGTCAGATTTATTCATGTTCCATCTTCCTTCCATTTCTTAATGATGGATTTAACGGAACTCCAGGAGACCTTCAGGAACTTTAAATGTTCTTGTATCGTCCTGACTGATGCTTTTCAACAACCTTTTCTGAGAGTTTCTTGGTTCTTCAGTCTTCATGGTGTGGTTCTATCCAGAAGTTCTGATCCACCAGAGACTGGACCTTCAGATCCAGGAGCCTTTATTCTCCAATCATTGACCTCGGATCATCCATGAAGCGCTTCTGGACCAGCTCAGTTCCATCAGAGTCTTTAAAGGAGGAGAATATTTATGAAATCAGAACATGAAACTCTTCAGAGCAACACCACCTAACCCAAACCACACACACACACACACACACACACACAGTAAGACACACACACACTACCTCTATCTTTCCGCTGATTGGACTGAAACTGATGATGTGGTTTTGAGTAGTTGCCATGGTGATGTGATGTCATCAGAAGATTTATTTTAGTTAAATCAAAGTGATTGATCGGTGATCAGCTGATTATTAGTTCATAGATTCATAGATTCAGACTGGGAGCTGAACTCAGGTCAGTTCTTAGTTTGATTTATTAAAGTAGCAGAAGAAGAAACTCTCAGAAGTCTTCAGATGGAAACTTCCTGGAAACTCATCAAACGACATGCAGCTGAGGCTCCGCCCACCTCTGACCTCATCATGGTTCTATCAGCACACACACACACACACACACGCACACACACACAGTAACACACACAGTAAAACACACACACACACACACACACACACACACACACACAGTAACACACACACACACAGTAACACACACACACACACACACACACACGGTAACACACACAGTAACACACACACACAGTAACACAGACACACACACACACAGCAACACAGACACAGCAACACACACAGTAACACACACACACAGCAAAACACACACACACAGTAACACACACACACACACAGCAACACACACAGTAACACACACACAACACACACACAGTAACACACACACAGCAACACACACAGTAACACACATACAGTAACACACACACACACACACACACACACACACAGAGTAACACACACACAGTAAAACACACACACAGTAACACACACACACAGTAACACACACCCAGCTGTCATTAACCCACAGCGAGCAGAGGAGGAAACCACTGAGCTTCACATCGACTCAGAACTTCCTGAGGAGGAACTGAACGTGAGACAGTTAGAAGTTTAACTTTAGATGTTCCATCAACTGTTCTCTGTTCTCGGTTCTTCTGAAGTTTGTGGACACCAGTTTCCCTTCAGACGTTCTCTGAACTGTTCTCGGTTCTTGTGTTCCCTCAGAGGCTCTGGAGATGTACAGTGCTGAGCTCTGCTACATCCTGGATGGGTTCCTGGGACTCTACGGCCTCGTCATCACCGGGATGTTCATCAAGGAGAAGGTGGGTTCTATCAGGAACCTCTGATCTTTATTCATCTCTTTTAGAACATCTTCTGTTCTTTAACTGTGTTTAACTCTGGTTTCTGTTTGTCTTTAGTTCTTTAGAACCAAAGTGAAGGAGGAGAACGTCTACAGCGTGAGTCACCATCGTCCTTTCCTGAAGAGCCTCCAGATTGTTGGAGTTTGTTCTCTTTGGTTCTGTCAGTAAATGTTCCTTCATCATGATGACTGAATGTTCTCGTGTTCAGGATCTGGGAGGTCCGGGTTCTGGAGGGTTCCCGCTGAGAGACCCGGAGAGAGGAAGGGTGAGTTCCAGAAGTTCTTACAGTCAGACTTCAGAAGGTTCCTGCAGTCGCTTCTACACTTGTTCTCCGGAGAACCTTTGTGGTGTTGGTTCTAAACATCTCCGACTGTTACTGGGTCTCTTCAGGATCTATTTAAGGTTCTCTGAGGGTTCTAAAATGAAAGTTATGGAAGTTATGGCACACCTCTGAACAGATCCTCTGGAACTACACAGTGGATGAGGGATGAGAACCTTGTAGAACCCCAACAAACCTTGTAGAACCCCAAACACCTGCCATAGGAGATGGAGAGACCCCTAAAAGACTACATGGCAAACTAAGAACACCCATAGAGAACCTCGTTCAGAACCCAGAGAACCAATGAAAGAACAAATAATCCCCAAGAAACATTAAAAGATCTCTTAAGTAGTAGAACCCTAAAATACTCTGAGGAACAATGACTGACAAAGAAATCTGACAGAAGCCAGAGAACTCAGGGAACAACCAAATCCCTGAGGAACGTCAAAGAACTATTACTTCCAATGAACGCTGTGGAACCTGAAAAGACTCTTTAAAGAACAGGTCTAATCAAAAAATGACCCACAAAGAACCTGTAAAGAGTCGAAGAACAGTCCCCAAAAAACACTAAAAGAACAATCACAAGACAGCCCTAAAGGAACCCCAGCAAACCCCAGAGAACCCGGTGTGAGAACCCCTTTACAACACTAAAGAACAGTGTTAGTCTCTGAAAACAAACCCCAGAGAACCCAGTGAACTTGATAGAACTTTGAAATAACCTCATAGAACCCTTAAAAAAACAAAGAAAGCTGAGAATCGACAGTGAACTCAAAACAACGCCTAAATAGATTCCAGATAAACTGAGAACTCAGGGAACAAACCCAGAAAGAACCTTACAGATCCTGTAGATCTGAAAGAATCCTCAATAACAACAGTAGAACAGTTTATCTGGGATCTGGACCGATTGTTAAAAGTTGAAGAACCTTCTTTCTGCTTGTCTAGAACAGTTAAGATCAGGAGTGACAGGGTTCCGTAATCCTACTTAGATAAACGTTTATAAAGATAAACCCTGAAGAACCATCTAAAAGTTCCAGAACATTTGATAGAACCTTTGAAGAACTGTGGACTGATTATTCTCTGTGATGTTCTGTCTTGTAGAACCGCAGACTTGATGACGACACGTACACGGTAACTGACACAATGTTCTCATTTTTACTCCGAAAGATGTTTGTTTGTTTGGAGGTTCTGCAGCTTTTTGAACCTGATCTGTAGATAAACTTCAGAACAATGATGGTCTTTACTTGTGTTTTTACGTTCTGTATGTTCTTTGTTCTTCACATGATGTTGGTTCTAATTTCAGGATCTGAACAGACGTACCGACGGAGAATATAAGGAACTTCCTATGAAACGAGAGGTCAGCGGTTCTCTAAGTTTTTATGTTCTTTAGGTTCTTCAGATTCTTTGTTTTTAGGTTTATCAGATTCTTTACGTTTTTAGGTTCTTCGGGTTCCTTAGGTTCTTTTGGTTTTTACTTTCTTCAGGTTCTTTATGTTCTTGAGGTTCTTCATGTTCTTCATGTTCTTGAGGTTCTTTTAAGTTCTTCATGTTCTTTAGGTTCTTTATGTTCTTCATGTTCTTTCAGTTCTTTAAGTTCTTCATGTTCTTTAGGTTCTTTATGTTCTTCATGTTCTTTCGGTTCTTTAAGTTCTTCATGTTCTTTAGGTTCTTTATGTTCTTCATGTTCTTTCGGTTCTTTAAGTTCTTCATGTTCTTTATGTTCTTTATGTTCTTCATGTTCTTGCGGTTCTTAATGTTCTTCAGGTTCTTCATGTTCTTCAGGTTTTTAAGTTCCTCAGGTTCTTCATCTTCTTCAGGTTGTTTTGGTTTTCACTTTCTTCAGGTTTTTCATGTTCTTCAAGTTCTTCGTGTTCTTTAGGTTCTTTATGTTCTTCATGTTCTTTAGGTTCTTGATAAAACCGTTTGTTCTGATTTATTAATATTTGGTTCTTGATGTTTCAGCGTCAGAGGAAGACTGAACAGGTTTATCAGGTGAGAACGTTTCTCTAGAACCTTCTGTTCATGTTATTGATCCTCCATCACTGCTGACTGATTATTGGTTCATTGATTTATTATTAATTGGTTATTGATTTATTATTAACTGATTGATACTTAATTATTGATTGATTAATGATTAATAACTGATTATTGATGTGTTCAGGGTCTGAGTTCTGCCACCAGAGACACCTATGACTCGCTGCAGATGCAGCCACTTCGCTAAAGAACCACAGTTCTAGTTGTGGAACCAGAACTGAGACCGGAACTGGAACCAGGACGTGCTTATTTTCTTGCCTTTCTTTTTGTTGAATTTCTATAAAATCTGGTTCGTTTGCTAAAGTTCAGCCTGAGAAATCTGAAAAGTTCCAGTTTTCTCCTGAATTGTCTTTAAACCGCTGAGATGATTAGAAATCGGAACTAGATTCAGTAGAACACAGGAAGTTTATTTAAATGATTGATTAGAAAACAGGAAGTTAATTTAAACATCATTTCAGTCATTTTTCAATTACAAACACCAAATAATTTCTACGTTTCAGCTTCTCTAAAGTGAAAAACTGTTTTGCTTCTTCTTCAAATGTATTAATTCATTTTAATTCATATTTTCAGCTTTTTAATGATGTTCTAGTGGATCAGGACGACATATATTGTTATTTTCTAGCATTTTGGTTTTCAGGTTCTGAACTGAAAGATGAATTTTTAACAACATATTTGAGAAGAAGGTTGTTTATCTGGATGTTAAATCAGAAACAGAGTTTATTAAAGTCAAGTCAGTGAACTTTCATATCCAACTCACATCTTACTGATGTTTAAGTTTATTTTAGGGAGTTTGTATTTGATTATTTATTGTTTAAAGAGTTTAAAGTTCATTTACGTCTAATATCCCGTTAATTCATTAAAACTAATTAATCTAATTAACCACGAGGAGAAAATGCTCCCAGATAAAAGCAGACATGAACTTCTGATTTTAATAATTGTCCTGAAATCAGCTCAAAAACATTTCAGAAATATCTAATAAATACACGACTTGTTTCATCATTTAACTGTAAAAATCAACATTAATTAGATTTTCTCGTCATGTTTTTATAGGACGCTGCAGCTTTAATGTTTTCTGTTGCTTTATTCTTAAAAAATATTACAAATGTTTGAATCCTTTCTTTTCATCTTCTTCTGTTTTCTGACTAGTTTTAAACAACAGTATAAATGAATCACTTGTTCTGATGTTTTCCTGAGAATTTCTGCTGTTTTATCAAGTTATATCATTTGTGTTGCTTCATTAATAAAAATCCTCTTTTACAAAACATGTTCAAGAGTTCTGTGCTTTAAACGGCTGATTTCGTTTTATAGATATTTTAAGGATAAATGTGTTTTTTAAAGGTTTGCTTATGACTATGTTGTGTCATTTTATTTATTTTCTACCATTTCATTTAGCAGACATCTTTAACCAAAGCGGAGTACATTCATTTATTTTATTTGCCTTCGCTTTTGCCGTTTCCGCTAACAACAGTTTTATTTTGAAATGTACAGGAAGCAGTATCCGTGCTAACAGCGGCTAACTGGACGCTAGGAAACAGCTGGTTAGCATTTAGCATTTTGCCTCCTGCGCTGCTGTAAAATGGCCGCAGGACCACAGCGTTAGCATCAGTGCTAAAGTAAACAATAAAGTAAACAAAGCGACGCGTTAATGAGTTCATTCCAGGTTAATTCAGCTTCTTCAACGAGCTAATTAGAAGCTAACAGTTAGCCTAGCTCCCGACATCAACACGGAATCCCTGCGTTTGTTCACCAGTCCGCAGCCGCAAATTTTAACCGCAAAAACCACACATTTTCCAAGTGTGCAAATGGAAACAAACGCGCCGAAAAGACGAGACAACAAGAAGTCTCTGCGGGTGAAGGTGATCAGCCTCGGGAACGCAGAGGTCGGGAAGGTAAAGGACCGCAGGCTTAAATTAGACAAAATCTAAACGGATTCCGGCAGGATTCAGTTAGAGATTTATCAGCTGGGATGAAGCGTCCCTTTGGTCTTTTCTTTGAGTCATTTCAGTGACTTAAAGCGGCTCTGAAATATAATGTTCGCTTTAATAACGAACATTTCTGCTCATTTATATGTCGGCTTTAATGATGTTTCAGGCTCTGATTTAGTTTGTTAAATCTGTCGCCAGACTCCAGTTAAAAAATCATTTAATTTGCTTTTAACCACGAACTCTCCCCCAGTCCAGCAGCTGTAAGTATTTATGTGAAAGAGAGTTTTATTTTCTGTAAATCGGCGTATATTCCACTCATGAAGTTAAACACATGTTCTTTATTCCCATTAATGACAGCAGCAGCAGCATTTCTGCAGCGGTTAAATTAGAAAGAAGTGCTTCAGCTTGGTGGATAGAATTCTTCTGACGGCTCTGAAATCGTCGTTTTTTAAATTTTGAACCTTTTTAAAGTGTCTAAAAATGTGTTTAATATTTAAATGACAACATTCAGATATGAATCGCTGATGAAGGTTCTACTTTGAAATGTTCCAGAGCTGCATCATCAAGCGCTACTGTGAGAAGAGGTTCGTCCCAAAGTACCTGGCCACCATCGGCATCGACTACGGCGTCACCAAGTGAGTCCAGCGCTGTCCAGGTGTCTACAGGTGTCTACAGGTGGGTCCAAACTCATCATGTCTGTGTGTCGCCTCAGAGTGCAGGTTCGAGACCGAGAAATCAAGGTGAACATCTTCGACATGGCCGGACACCCCTTCTTCTACGAGGTGAGGAACACCTGTCTTCTTCTGTGGTGTCACCTGTCTCCTCCTGTCTTCTTCTGTGATGTCACCTGTCTCCTGCTGTCTCCTCCAGTCTTCTTCTGTGGTGTCACCTGTCTCCTCCTGTCTTCTTCTGTGGTGTCACCTGTCTCCTCCTGTCTTCTTCTGTGGTGTCACCTGTCTCCTCCTGTCTTCTTCTGTGGGGTCACCTGTCTCCTCCTGTCTCCTCCTGTCTTCTTCTGTGGTGTCACCTGTCTCCTCCTGTCTTCTTCTGTGGTGTCACCTGTCTCCTCCTGTCTTCTTCTGTGGTGTCACCTGTCTCCTCCTGTCTTCTTCTGTGGGGTCACCTGTCTCCTCCTGTCTCCTCCTGTCTTCTTCTGTGGTGTCACCTGTCTCCTCCTGTCTTCTTCTGTCTTCTTCTGTGGTGTCACCTGTCTCCTCCTGTCTTCTCCTGTCTTCTTCTGTGGTGTCACCTGTCTCCTCCTGTCTTCTTCTGTCTTCTTCTGTGGTGTCACCTGTCTCCTCCTGTCTTCTTCTGTGGTGTCACCTGTCTCCTCCTGTCTTCTTCTGTGGGGTCACCTGTCTCCTCCTGTCTCCTCCTGTCTTCTTCTGTGGTGTCACCTGTCTCCTCCTGTCTCCTCCTGTCTTCTTCTGTGGGGTCACCTGTCTCCTCCTGTCTCCTCCTGTCTTCTTCTGTGGTGTCACCTGTCTCCTCCTGTCTCCTCCTGTCTTCTTCTGTGGTGTCACCTGTCTGCTCCTGTCTTCTTCTGTCTTCTTCTGTGG
The DNA here is from genome assembly GCF_022539595.1 of Amphiprion ocellaris. Lineage (NCBI taxonomy): Eukaryota > Metazoa > Chordata > Actinopteri > Pomacentridae > Amphiprion > Amphiprion ocellaris. The sequence continues at coordinate 17,789,529 of NC_072789.1, read as the reverse complement.
TGTCACCTGTCTCCTCCTGTCTTCTTCTGTGGTGTCTCAGGTGCGTAATGAGTTCTATAAGGACAGTCAGGGGGTTCTCCTGGTTTACGACGTCGGTCTCAGAGAAAGTTTCGACGCTCTCGACTCCTGGCTGGGGGAGATGAAACAGGAAATGGGCTCACAGGCCAACATGGACAGTATCGTGTTCGTCGTCTGCGCCAACAAGGTGAGTCTCAGCCAATCAGAGACAATTATATCCTCCACAAATCAGAGTCAGTCACAGTTGCATGCAGAATGATCGTCCCCCTATAACCAATGCTGGTGAATCCAGATCCCTGCAGTCCGACTCTAATCCATCCACCTGTATGAAGACATCTGGAGGAGAATCCAATGGGGACACATGCTGGACATTGAGTAATACTCATGTCTATAAAATGGGGACACTTTGTGTCAATCCTCCCCATATGCCTCTAGCAGCACCATGGTTCAGACCAGAGAGATGTCATGAAGGTCAGAGAGGAGATAGTTGCTTTGCACCAGAAAGGAAATGGGTCCAAGAAGATTTCCAAGCTCTAGAATGTTCCCAGAGACTCTGTTGGAAGCATCATTGGTAGTTCAAAGCCACCAGTACTGTGGCTACGCTACATGGTCCTAGTGAAAAAAAGAAGCTGTCAGAGACATCAAGGTTCCTGGAGACAGATGGACCAGAACCCTCGGCTTACTGCCAAGGACCTGCAGGAAGATCTGGCTGGAAGAGGAACTGATGTTTCTGTGGACACACTCCATGCTGAAGGGCTTCATGCCAGATCCCCTAGATGGACACACCACAAGTATAATGGTCTCCAGTCTGCTAGAAGCAACCTATCAAAGCCACAGAAGTTCTGGGAGATGGTTCTATGGACTAATGGACCAAACTAGAGCTCTTTGGTCCTCTGGATCAGAGGAATGTCTGGAAGGCAGAACGAGGAGAAGAACATCCTGCGTACTGTGGAGCATGGTGGTGGATCTGGGATGTTCTGCTTCTAATGGAACCAGGAATCTCCAACGTATTGAAGGCAGCATGGATTCAGGAAGTACAAGGATATTCTGGACAAGAACGTTCCTCAATCCGTGAAGAAGTTGAAGCTAACTGGACGTTCCAGCAAGACAACAACCCCAAACACATCAGAACCAACAAAGGCTGGTTAGAGAAGAAAGCCTGGAAGGTTCTAGAGTGGACATCACAACCTCCAGAATGAAACCCAATGGAGAACATGTGGTGGATCTGAAGAAAGCTGCTGCAGCACGTAGACCTGAGAACATCGCTGAGCTGGAGAACATCGCCCACAAGGAATGGAGCGCTGCCAGAAGCTTGTTAGAGATGATACCTCCGTCTACAGCAGGTCATTGGAGCTAAAGGCTCCTGAAGATACAGCCTCACAGAGCTGAAGATACAGCCTCATAGCTGAAGATACAGCCTCACAGAGCTGAAGATACAGCCTCATAGGAGCTGAAGATACAGCCTCATAGCTGAAGATACAGCCTCATAGGAGCTGAAGATACAGCCTCATAGAGCTGAAGATACAGCCTCATAGATGAAGATACAGCCTCATAGATGAAGATACAGCCTCATAGGAGCTGAAATTACAGCCTCATAGGAGCTGAAGATACAGCTTCATAGGGTGAAGATACAGCCTCATAGGGTGAAGATACAGCCTCATAGGAGGAGGATCATTCTGGATACACTTGTATATCCTCCACCAATCAGAGACGTCCTGAACTCTAACCACCGTATTTAAGTGTGTTTTTGTTCAACTTGAGTGAACTGTGTTGGTTTGAGTTTAAACTCAGGTTAACTACTCAGATTAGGGTTTAACCTCTACTTACCTGTGCAGGTGGACCTGACGAAGCGGCGGGTGGTGGACGAGGGTGAAGGTCGGCTGTGGGCGGAGTCTAGAGGATTCCATTACTTCGAGACGTCGGCGCAGAGCGGCGAGGGCATCAACGAGATGTTTCAGGTGCGTCTTGTTCACGGCGTCTCTGGTGTTGTTGAACTGGTCTCCGGTGTTGTTGAACTGGTTGAACTGGTCTCTGGTGTTGTTGAACTGGTCTCCGGTGTTGTTGAACTGGTCTCTGGTGTTGTTGAACTTGTGATGAGCTCCGTGTCCTCCGCAGGCCTTCTTCTCCTCCATCACCGACATGTGTGAAAACGGCGGGAAACGCCCGGCGACCGAAGTCAGCGTGGGCTTCACCAAGGAGCAGGCCGACACCATCCGACGCATCCGCAACAGCAAGGACTCCTGGGATATGTTGGGCGTGAAGCCAGGTGCCACGAGGTGAGTCACTGTCAGAAAGGCATGTTTACCCACTGTGGACTCATTTCTACCCACTGTGGACTCATTTTTACCCACTGTGTACTCATTTATTACCCACTGTGTACTCATTTTACCCACTGTGGACTCATTTCTACCCACTGTGGATTCATTTCTACCTACTGTGGACTCATTTTTACCCACTGTGGACTCATTTATTACCCACTGTGGACTCATTTATTACCCACTGTGGACTCATTTCTACCTACTGTGGACTCATTTTTACCCACTGTGGACTCATTTATTACCCACTGTGGACTAATTTCTACCCACTGTGGACTAATTTCTACCCACTGTGGACTAATTTCTACCCACTGTGGACTCATTTATTACCCACTGTGGGCTCAACACTTCTTAAAATGTCCCCCAGAACCTCCAGCTGGTTTCTCCTGGAGCTCCTACCATCTCCTCATCCTGTAGATGTTTTTCTGTCTCCATGCGTTTATTTATTGATGGTTTTTAGCTCAGATATGAAGATGGAACTTTGATGTTTAGCCTTCTTGGTTCTTCTGTGTCTGGACATTCTGTAATGATGATGGTTTCATGGTTCTTCTGTGTCTGGACGTTCTGTAACAGTGATGGTTTCATGGTTCTTCTGTGTCTGGATGTTCTGTATGAAAGGTGATGGTTTCATGGTTCTCCTCTGTCTGGACGTTCCGTAACGGTGATGCTTTCATGGTTCCTGCTGTGTCGTTTCCAGGGAGGAAGTGAACAAGGCTTACAGGAAGTTGGCGGTTCTGCTGCATCCTGATAAATGTGTGGCTCCAGGCAGTGAGGATGCCTTCAAGGCCGTGGTGAACGCCAGAACGTCGCTGCTGAAGAACATCAAATAGGACTGAACTGCACTCACTGCTGGTTGTTTGTTTGTCGTCTTGTGTGCCATGTTGCTATGCCAACCACCAGGTTAACTGGGCTAACCAGGTTAACTGGGCTAACTGGTCTACCCGGACTAACTGGGTTAACCAGACTAACCGGGTTAACCGGGTTAACTAACCCAGTCTAACTTATTCATCTGGAGACGGACGGAGGCTGAGAAGGGACAAACTTCACACTGATGTTTTAGATCTAAATATGTTTGTGAAATCAGACTTTCGTTAAATTTAAAAGTTTCAGGAACAAAGACATTGAAAACAACACTGAATATTTATGGTTGTGATTCTATCTAAAAGTGGAGAATCCAGCCTTTTAAAGTTCTGTTCTGAATGTTTGTGGTTTGGAGTTTTTGTTGAGGCGCTTTAGAAACGTGATGAGTCGTTAGTTTGATTAAATGTTTGTTTAGTTCTGATCCAGCAGAACATCTTCAAAGCCAAATCAGAACAAGTTAAAGTTAGAACATGTTCTGGATCCAAACCTGCCAAGAACTGAACCAGAACCAACATAGAACAAGACTGTTTTATTTATGGGACTTTTCAGGGTTTGTTCCCTGGAACACAGTTATTATTATTATTATTATTTATTGTGTCAAACTGATCATTTATGTTTGTTTATTACACATTTAAACTTATTCCATCTTTATTCCTGTTTGTAATCATGGATTTTTTTACAGACGTGTTCCAGACTAGTTCCCTAAACGACTCGTTTCTGAGCTTTAACTCGATTTATTTATTTAGTTTCTGAAACTGTTCAACTGTTTGTTGCTTTAAATGCTTTTTTCTCACATTTGTTCGCCTTTAGTGACTCATTTTCTCCATTTCTACTGATTTAATCTACTTATTTTTACATAATTAGTTCCCTCAAAGTTCTTCTTTCCCCGTCACGAATGATAATCAGTTCCCTCAAACTGCCAAACAGTCGCCTGAAGTTATTTCAAAGATCTAATTGAGCCTCACATGAAAACCGTTCCCTGAAATCCATCTCTAATCCAGATCTGCAGAAAGTTTCAGCCCTTGTTCTCTGAAGCTAAATGTCCGACATTAAAGTCCGGTTTGTCTTCCAGGACGAAGGTTTACATGAAGAACGCTGAGGTGAAGATCAGACGAGTCTGTTAGTTTGGTTCCGACAGACAGCATGTTGTCATAGTTGTATATTTTATATGTGTCCCCACAGGACTGAATAAAAACAGGCTGAGCTTTCACTGCTGCTCTAATATCGTCTTTATTCTAGAAACTTCAGGTTCATCTTCTTAGAGAAGACCTAAATGCTTTTGGTCCTGGTTGGTTCTGGTCTATTGACACCCTGCAGCTGTGGTGGAAGCTAAACTCAGGCCTGGTAGACATTCAGAGAGGCCATGGAGGAGGACTTCTGGTTGCCCTTGAGAAAGTTCTCGCAAACCGACGCCTCAGAAAGGGAGAACTTCCCCCAGGCTGAGTACAGCTGGAGGGAGAACTGGGGATGATGTCAGGTGGTGGAAAGAAGATTTCAATGATTCTGACCAATTGTTGAACCTTGGATTCAGGGGAAACAATGTGGATTCCGTCCTGGTCATGGAACGGTGGATTAGATCTTTACTCTTGTGGAGCTGCTGAGGGGGTCATGGGAGCTCGACCTGCCAGTCTACATGTGGTTTATGGCTCTGGAAAAGGCCTGCGACCGTGTCCCCCGAGGGGTTCTGTGGGGGGTACTGAGGGAGTATGGGGTACTGAGGGAGTATGGGGTACTAGGTTCTCTGATACGAGCCATTGGGTCCCTGTACAACCAAAGTAAGAGCTGTGTCCACATACTGAGCACAAAGTCAAACTCATTTCCAGTGGGTGTTGGACTCCTCCAGGGCTGCCTCTTTTCTCCGAACCCGTTTGTGGTCTTCATGGACAGGATCTCAAGGATCAGTCGGGGTGAGGGGGTTGTCTGGTTTGGGGACCTCAGGATCACATCTCTGCTTGTTGCAGATGATGTGGTTCTGTTGGTTCCTCAGACCTTCAGCAGCACTGGAGCGGTTTGCAGCTGAGTGGGAAGTGGTGGGGATGTGGATCAGAACCTCCAAGTCCGAGGCCATAGTTCTCTGATGGAACCCGGTGGATTGTTCCCTCTGGGTTGGGGTTAGGGTTAGGGTTAGAGTTGCTTCCCCAAGCGAAGGAGTTCAAGTATCTCAGGATCTTGTTCATGAGTGATGGGGAAAATGGAGCTAGAGATGGACAGGAGGATTGGTGCAGCGTCAGCAGTAATGAAGGTGTTGTACCGAACCGTCATGGTGAGAGGGAGCTGAACCTCAAGGAGAAGCTCTCAGTTTACCGTCCATCTATGTTCCAACCCTCACCTGTGGTCATGAGCTCTGGGTAGTGACCAAAGAATGAGATCGTGGATCCAAGCGTCTGAAATGAGCTTCCTCCGTAGGGTGGCTGGACACACTGTGAGGAGCTGTCGCCTCCTTACATCGGAGGTTTTCTGAATGTGGAGGAGACCCTGAGGTCGATCCAGAACCTGCTGGAGGGATTATTAGGACCGAAGGACCTGAAACGACCTGCTACACCTGCTACCCCCTGATCCCAGATCAGTAGAAAGAAATCGTAAACACTAAATCTAAGGAGTCTGTGCATAACAATAGATTACTAAAAAGAAACGAGAAGATATCAAATAATATATATTTAGAAACCAAAACTTATATCAGCATCAAAACAGTTCGTTTGAAATTAAATAAAATACTTGTGCTAAACATGGATAAAAACTGTTACAAAGGTTAATATAACCAATTAGTAAAACTGCCAAATAATAAATATAAAGTTGAACAGCTTTTAACTTTAGATTAAAAAAAATTAATGAAGATGGAATAATGTTAATAATACCGGGATTAAATTAGGAAATTATGAAAAAAAGAGACTTAAAGATTATGTCCAAAATCAAACCTTTAAAACCAAAAATGACTTGAAGGGTCAGGAAATGGAAAGTAGTTTGATAAAAATAATAATAATAATAATAATAATAATAATAATAATAATAATAATAATAATAATAATAATAATAATAATAATAAATTTATTTATAAAATGCTTTCAGTCAAAGTGCTGTACATAGAAATAAAAACAGTCAAAACAGATAAAAACAAAACAAAAAAGACATCAGTAAAACAATTTAAGATTCACGTCAAAGTAAACAAGTGGGTCTTCAGCTTAGTTTTAAATACATTAATGGACGATGCCTGCCTGATTTCAGCAGGTAGACTGTTCCATAATGTTGGTGCCTGGAAAGAAAAAGCTCGTTCCCCAACCGTCTTTTTACGGACCTTTGGGACACTCAGAGGTCCAGTCCCATGGCAATGGAGAACCCGAGTGGGGACATACGGGTTCACCAGACTGGATAGGTGCAATGGGGCAATTCCATTTACAATTTTACAGGTTAGTAGCAGTACCTTAAAGTCTGCTCTAACCTGAACAGGTAGCCAGTGCAGAAAGGCCAGCACTGGAGTAATATGTTCATATTTACTCGCTTTGGTCAGAACACGAGCTGCTGGTTCTGGACCACCTGTAGACATGAAGGCTCTTCTTTGGCAGACCTGATAAAAGGACATTGCAGTAATCCAGCCGTCAGGAAACAAAAGCGTGAATTAGGACCTCAGCATCCTGAAATGACAGAATCGGTCTAATCTTGGAGATGTTTCTGAGGTGAAAAAAGGCCACTCTGGTCACCTCTTTAATATGGAACTGGAACAACAGTTTTATCAATGAGTATACCAAGATTCTTGACTCTGTCTTTACAAGGAATAACAGTCACAAAAAGACAGAGTAAAATTATCAAACAGAGGATTAACTCTTTCAGGTCTGATCACCATCATTTCTGTCTTAGCAGAATTCAGAAGCAGGAAATTAGTTGATAGCCAGCTCCTAACATCTGAGAGGCAGGCCTGAAGTTTATCTATGTCAGATCCACTACTGAAGGACCGAGGGCATGTATAACTGTAAATCATCTGCATAACAATGAAAAGAGATCCCAAAGGAACGCAAAATTTGACCCAAAGGTGTCAGAGAGGAAGCAACAGTGGACCCAGTACAGAGCCCTGCGGTACCCCATGCCTATAGAAAACAACAGAGGACCCAGTACAGAGCCCTGCGGTACCCCATGCCTATAGAAAACAACAGAGGACCCAGTACAGAGCCCTGCGGTACCCCATGCCTAACAGCACAGGACTCAGAGAACAGATTGTTGAAGTAAACACTTTGAGATCTCTGACAGGTAAGACCTCAACCATTTGAGCACCTGGCCTGAGATGCCAAAATAATTCTCAGGTCTGTCCAGTAAGATACAGTGATCCACTGTATCAATGGCAGAACTAAGATCCAGCAACAACACAACAGATGATGCCTCTGAGTCAACAGCTAGTAGCAAATCATTCACCACTTTAGTCAGCACTTTTCTGTGGAGTGATTCACCCTAAAAGCTGACTGAAGAGGCTTAAAAAGATTATTTAATGGCAAATGCTTCAAAAGCTGATTTGAAACCACTTTCTCAAAGACTTTTGACTAAAAGGACAGGTTTGAGACGGGCCTATAATTAGGGAGTCATCATCCAGGCCAGGTTTCTTCAACCTTCAACTTGTAATCTGAGACAATACTCTAATGTTACAAGTAATCAGATTGCTGTGGTTTCTGGTGACTACAGTAATCTGTTTACTGTGGGTCCTAGTGACTGCAGTAATCTGATTACTGTGGGTCCAGTGACTGCAGTAATCTGATTGCTGTGGCTCCTAGTGACTACAGTAATCTGATTACTGTTGGTCCCAATGACTACAGTAATCTGATTACTGTTGGTCCCAATGACTACAGTAATCAGATTACTGTGGGTCCTAGTGAACGCAGTAATCAGATTACTGTAGTCAATAGGACCCACAGTAATCTGATTAACGTGGGTCCTAGTGACTACAGTAATCTGATTACTGCGGTCCTAGTGACTGCAGTAATCTGATTACCATGGGTCCTCGTGACTAAAGCAATCTGATTACTGTGGGTCCTAGTGACTACAGTGATCTGATTACTGTGTCGACGTGTTTCTGGACACAAACACAGTGTGACCTGGTTGGAGGTCGGCCAATCCCATCATGCTCCTGAAGTCTCCGTTAATCTGTGATTAATGAGGTCCGCTGAGTTTCAGGGAGTCCTGCTGGATTTAGACGCTCCTCAGACATCTGCTGCCTCACATCAGCTCAGGACACCAGGAGCTAAAGGTTCTCCTTAAGGAGCTAAAGGTTCTCCTTCAGGCCTGGAGAACGACCACAGAATGAAGATGAACGGCTTCCATCGGAGGAACTAGAACAGGAAATGTGAAGAGAAACGCTGAAGATGGAACAAAGAGGAAACTCAGGAAGGAGAAGCTGAAGTCTTCATCTGGAACCAGCAGGTCAGTGGACCAAACAAACCATTCATCTGAGTTCTGAGGTCTTTAAAGTCTTCACCTGGAACCAGCAGGTCAGTGGACCAAACGAACCGTTCTTATGTGGTCTTTAAAGGCTTTGTTTATTTCTCCTTGTTTGGTGACCAGACGGTTAAATCGGCTCCACCATCTGCTCCACTCCAGACTCTGGACTCATCACGTTCCAACCTGTTCTGCTGATGTTTGGTAGAACATCTTCTAATTATCAGGTTGTTGACCTGCAGGTTCCACATGAGCACAGCCAGACCAGGTAGATAAAATCACCTGGTTCAGGTAAATCCCAGTAAAACCTGTTTAAAATTACTTTAAACTGCTCAGAATTCAGTGAAGTTTGTCCAGAACATGCCAGTAGGAGAAAAGACTCCAGACTTATTTAGTAGCTAATGGAGGCGAACAGGCTAGTTAATGGAAGCTAACGGGCTAGTTAACGGAGGCTAACGGTCTAGTTAATGGAGGCTAACAGGCTAGTTAGTGGCGGCTAAAAGGCTAGTTAATGGAAGCTAACAGGCTAGTTAATGGAGAATAACAGGCTAGTTAAGAGAGACTAACGGGCTAGTTAACAGAGGCTAACGGGCTCGTTAACAGAGGCTAACGGACTAATTAACAGAAGCTAACAGGCTAGTTAATGGAGGATAACAGGGTTAGTTAATGAAGGCTAACGGGTTAGCTAATGGAGGTGAACAGGCAAGTTAATGGAAGCTAACGAGCTAGTTAACGGAGGCTAACAAGCTAGTTAACGGAGGCTAACAGGCTAGTTAGTGGAGGCTAAAAGGCTAGTTAATGGACGCTAACAGGCTAGTTAATGGAGAATAACAGGCTAGTTAAGAGAGACTAACGGGCTAGTTAACGGAGGCTAACGGACTAATTAACAGAAGCTAACAGGCTAGTTAATGGAGAATAACAGGGTTAGTTAATGGAGGCTAACGGGTTAGTTAATGGAGGCTAACAGGCTAGTTAATGGAGGCTAACAGGGCTAGTTAATGGAGGCTAACAACTAGTTAACCGAGGCTGACAGACTAGTTAATGGAGGCTAACAGGGCTAGTTAATGGAGGCTAACAGGTTAGTTAATGGAGGCTAGTTAATGGAGGCTAACAGGCTAGTTAATGAAGGCTAATGTGTTAGTTAATGAGGCTAACATGCTAGTTAATGGCGGCTAACAGGCTAGTTAATGAAGCTAACAGGTTAGTTAATGGAGGCTAACAGGTTAGCTAATGGAGGCTAACAGGCTAGTTAATGAAGGCTAACGGGTTAGTTAATGGGGGCTAACATGCTAGTTAATGGAGGCTAACAGGCTAGTTAATGAAGCTAACAGGCTAGTTAACGGAGGCTAACATCCTAGTTAACGGAGGCTGACAGGCTAGTTAATGAAGCTAACAGGCTAGTTAACAGAGGCTAACAGGCTAGTTAACAGAGGCTGACAGGCTAGTTAATTAGGCTAACAGGCTAGTTAACGGAGGCTAACAGGGTAACCCAGCTGCTTTCATTCATAAAATAACTGCCAGGTTTGTTTCTAACTCCCTGATGTTTCTAAACAAAATCACATTTCTGTTCCCACTAAAATCCTTCCCTCAGCTCAGCAGCGCTGCTAGAAGCTGCAGGCTGTTGGAGGATACATCCAGCAGGGTGAAACGTCTTTCCAGAGTTCATAGAGTCTGTAGAGGTTGTCCATGTGTAAATGTGAAATATCTCTAACATTCGGAGCTTCGTTTTCCCTCTGGTGAACACCTGTAGGCTCTTAGAAGAACATCAGACATACCAATTCCAAATTCCTAATTGGAGAAATTCACCTTCAGTTTTAGTTTTTAGGATCGTCTCAGACTGCCGGCGTTGAGGGAACATCTGGATCTTCTAAACGTTTCAGTGATTCATGATGATATAAAGTCGATGCGGTGACGTTGCAGAGAGGTGGAATCACCTGATAACCATGGGTGACGGCTGCATGCTGGAGAACGGCGACTGCAAGGTGGCGCCGCACGGCCCTGATGTCACCTTCAGCACCTTAAGCCCTGCCTCCGGCCTGCAGCGCAAACGGCTGCTGTGGCAGAACGCCGTCAGGAACATCATCGACCAGCATAATCTGTACACCCTGAGGCTGGCTGGGGGCCTGGACCGAGGACGGCACTGCATCACCGTGACCGACGCCTACATCGCCGAGATCAACAGGTAGACACACCTGTCCAGCTCAGGTTAACTTGATCCTGATTTTAGGTTAAATTACAGAGATCAACAGGTAGATTTAATAAAGTTTTCCCTCTGTGTTGTCTTGCAGGCAGATTAAATAAAGTTTTCCATCTGCATAGTCTTGCAGGCAGATTAAACAAAGTGTTCCCTCTGCGTTGTCTTGCAGGCAGATTCGCAACAAAGCGTCTCGTGGAGCCTTCTGGCAGAAACGTCGATCGTCTGCAGCTCGAGTTCATCCGATGACACCGAAGATCTCCACGGCGACGCACAACAAACACGACCCCCTGAGCGACGCCGACTTCTTTGTCTCCTGCGGATCGACGGTTCGAGGTGTCTTCATTCCCACCATGCAACACACATTCAAGTAAGAACACACGAACTGCACACCTGAAGTGAAGCTCCTCCTCCTCAGGATTGGTAGATTCTGTACTTCTTTGACTGAACAGCAGGTTCCTGTGTTGAATCTGACGTTCTTGTGGAACCTTTGCTGACCCTGATGGTTCCTCCTGCAGGTCCTCGGATCTGGAGCAGCTCTACCAGCAGTTCTCGTCGGCTCAGAGGAGAACCTCGCTGGTGGTCACCAACACCATCGACCTGCTGATCCGGCTGCTGGTGTTGCTGCTGACGTGGCCGCCGGACTGGGGGGGCGTGGCCTGCGATTGGCTGGCGGGCCTGTCGGCACTGCTGTGGGCGGGAACCTGTGTGCTGGCGCTGACCCGGAGGGAAGTGACGTCGTCGCCGCGGTGGCTGTGGTTCCTGGCGCTGCTCAGCTGGGTGTCACAGGCTGCCCAGGTGCTGGTGGGCGTGTTCACCTGGGCGGACAGCGACCACTCCTGGTACGTCTTCTTCTCGCTGTTCTCCACCTACACGCTGCTGCCGCTGCCCCTCCTCTGGGCCATCGTCGCCGGGGCAACCACCTCCACCCTGCACCTGCTGATGGACATCTGCTGTCACTACGGCGACCACACCTTCATCCAGAAGGTGGGTTCTATGGAGGAACATTGTGCTGGTTTCTCATTTTTAATGGCAGCTTTGAGATTTGGTTGAAAAATGATCTGAAAAACTATTCACAGCAGCGCCACCATCTGGTGACACATGTTGGTTGTACCTGTGCAGGTGCTGTCCAAGGCCTTGCTGTACCTGGCCATGAACACTGCAGGTCTGTTCATCCACTACCTGTCCGACCGGACCCAGAGACAGGTGACGAAGAAAGTAGCACACCTTTAGCTCCACATGCCTTCTAGTGTCCCTCCTTCATTCCCAGGATTATCCACAGTTCCTTTATCTTCTGATATTTATTACTGTCTGTCAAACACACTCTCACCTTTTGTTGTCTGCCAGACCTCTTGATTCAATCACCTGTAGTTCTTTATTGTTTTACCGGCTGTCGCTGATTATCAACCATACACAGATTAACCACTGCTCACCCTGTAGTTACTTCCTAACCCTAATCCCTCCCTACCCTCTGACCATCCCTATAAAACATGTTCTCTCCAGATGTTTTGGGTCGGTTTAGCTTCACAGACTCATGTTGTGTGTTGGTTAGAATACCAATAAACACCCACTACTGCAAACTAACAAGGACTAAGAGTGAGATTTCTTCAACACAGGCCTTCCTGGAGACCCGGCGCTGCATCGAGGGACGAGTCCGACTGGAGAGGGAGAACCACCGACAGGTAGGGGGCGTTCACCAGGGTCATTAATATTAGGAACACCTCTAATCACCACCGCTAACCTGTCCACACCTGGATCCTCAGGAGCGCCTGGTGATGTCCATCCTTCCTCGCTTTCTGGTTCTGGAGATGATCGCTGACATGGCCATCATGGACGACTACCTGCTGCCACAGCAGATCCAGAAGATCTACATCCACCACTACAAGGATGTCAGGTCAACAAACTCTATCCCTAACCCACTCCTAACTAACCCTAATCCACCTCTAACTAACACTAATCCACCTCTAACTAACCCTAATCCACCTCTAACCCTAATCCACCTCTAACTAACCCTAATCCATCTCTAACTAACCCTAATCCACCTCTAACTAACCCCAATCCACCCCTAACTAACCCTGATACACCTCTGTCTAACCCTAACTAACCCTAATCCACCTCTAACTAACCCTAATCCACCTCTAACTAACCCTAATACACCTCTAACTAACCCTAACCCATCCCTTAAAGGACGTCAGGTCAACAAATCTGAACCCTAACCAAAGACTAGAACCCTGAGGAACATCTTGTGCTAGCTGTAAATTAGCATGTTCATAACTCTAAATGACCCTGAATAGAACCCTGAGGAACTCCAGAGTTAAATGAACTCATTTTGTGTGTCAGCTGCTGAAGAGTCAAGTCTTTTCTGAACATCCAGAAGTGTTTGAAGATGAACTGATGATGATGGAAAGCATTAGAACTTCTCAGACTTGATGAAACTTTTCAAGTGTTCTGACTGAGTTTTGTCTCCACAGCATTCTGTTTGCAGACATCATCGGCTTCACGTCGCTCTCACTGATCCTCTCAGCGCAGGAACTCGTTAAAACTCTTAACGAACTCTTCGGTCGCTTCGACAGGCTGGCTGAGGTCCTCGTTTAGTTATTATTTATCATTAGTTTTTATTTTGGAGTCGTGTGAGTTCTGTATTTACAGTTTCCTCCATTAAAGTCTTTGTTTTATCATCATATATTTAGTAGTAGTTTTGTAGCACTGTGTCCCCAGAAGCTTCCTGTAGGTACACATGTATAAATACAGTCTTTGATTGACATTTCACTTCATGGATTCCATCTCATGAAGCTCCTACTGTCAGGTAGAAAGAAGAAGAGGCTAAATAATGTGGTGAACATACAGACCTGTAACAAATGCTGAAGAACCAGAGATGAGGAGGTGATGGAGGACAGGAGGATGACGTGGTGTTTCCGTCTGTCTCTGTAGGAGCATCAGTGTTTACGCATTAAGATCCTGGGTGACTGTTACTACTGCGTCTCCGGAGTCCCAGAGCCCCAGAGAGGACACGCTCGCTGCTGTGTGGAGATGGGCCTCAGCATGATCAACACCATACGGTAACCTCTCCAGACCTTTTGATGTTCTCAAGGTTCCTTCGCACTAACTCTGGTTTCCATTGAGAACCCCTGAGCCAAGTCTGAGGGTTAGGGTCCAGAACTAAGAATGTTCTGCTGTTCTCAGCTCATTTAGAACCATGTTCATCAGTTAGACTGGTTGGAATCACAGCTGGACTCTTGGGTTCTCTGAGGATCTACGTTGTGTTCTGTATTGTGAGTTCTGTCCCCACAGTGATGATTGGTCTGCAGGTATGTTCGTCGGGAGCTGCAGCAGGAAGTGGACATGCGGATCGGCGTCCACTCAGGTTCGGTCCTTTGTGGTGTTTTGGGTGTTCAGAAGTGGCAGTTTGACATCTGGAGTTGGGATGTGGACGTGGCCAACAGTTTGGAGGCTGCAGGAGTTCCTGGGTCAGAAAGTCTTTATGTTTTATCATATTCATCTGAAACTGCTCAAACTACATGACTTATTTAGAGAAGTTCAGACGTACTAAAGGCAGGACGTTTGTGAAAAACTTGATGGACTTTCAGGCAGATCCACATCTCGCAGGCCACTCTGGACTGTTTGGGCGGGATTTACGAGACGGAGGCGGGGCATGGCCAGGAGAGAAACGAGTTCCTACGGAAACACAACATCGACACATTCCTGATCCGCCCGGCACCACGGGAGGAGGCGGAGCCTCCGAAAACGAGACGTCTGAGCTACGAAGAGATGACAACGTGGAGCGCCGAGCTGCCGTTTGGAGACATTCTGGGGATGAACTTTGTAAGGACTCAGTCATTCTCAGGTCTCTGGTGCCGTTTCTGTGATTCTCACCTTTTCTTGTTGGTCTGAATCAGATTCTCGCCACCTTCACCAACGGCTCCCTGACCCAGCTGCCCAATCAGGTCGCAGCTCAGCGGTCCGGGTCACGGGAGGTCAACAAGCGGATTCGTCAGGCCATGGAGGTCCGGAGCAGTGAGCGAATGAGGAAGGAGCACATCACCACCTTCACTCAGGTGTTCAAGGACTCCCACATGGAGGGAAAGGTAACCTGATCCCTGTGGGGGCGGGGCTTGTCCCAGGTGTCTTCAGGTGAGTGACGTCTTTCTGTCTCTCAGTACTCCCAGATGAGAGATGAACTCTTCAAGTCCAACATGGTTTGTTCCTTCATCCTGCTGCTGCTGCTGATGGCTGTACAGGTGCTCATCCCCACCCCCAGGTACACCTGTCTGTCCACTCACCTGTCTGTCCACTCACCTGTCTGTTTACTCACCTGTCTGTCCACTCACCTGTCTGCCCACTCACCTGTCTGTCCACTCGCGTTCTTCTGTTAACATAAAAATTTTTTATTTATTATTTCTGTTAGTTCCTTTTCTCGTGTACAAGAGAACATTGTCTGCATAGAACCGGGTATCTCCAGCAGGTTCTCAATCTGATCCTTTTGTTGGTCGTATTGTTGTGTGAAATCATCCGTGGAAACACCTGACAGGCCACTCCTTAGTAACGTTCTATTAACATTTTATTAATGTTTTACTAATGTTTTATTAACTTTTGTTAACGTTCTATTAATGTTTTATTAACATTTTGTTAATGTTATATTAACGTTCTCCTGGGGTCTTCAGGTATCTTCCTATGGCGGTTCAGTTCGTGGTCAGCGGTGGCGTCTACTTCCTGCTGCTGCTGCTGACGCTGGGGGAGGAATTTAAGCATTGCCCCGCCCCCCTGCAGTCGCTCTGCTGCTGGATTCACGAAATTAAAAACGCTCGAACGCTGCTGACGCTCACCGCCATCACCGTCAACTTCAGCGTCGCCTCGGCCAACATCGTGAGTCTCGTCTTTAACCTGAACCATCAATTGGTTCTAAAGAAACATCCGGCCAACACAACACTGACTTCATCCTTCCTTCCTTCCTTCCTTCCTTCCTTCCTCTATCCTTCATGCCATTCTTCCTCCCATCCGTCCTTCCTTCCTTCCTTCCATCCATTCTTCCTTCCTTCCTTCATTCCGTCCTTCCATCCGTCCTTCCTTCTTTACTTCTCTCCTCCTTTCTGTCCTTCCTTACATCCTTTCATACTTCCTTCCTTCCATCCTTCCTTCCGTCCATCCATCCATCCTTCCTTCCATCCTTCTATCCATCCTTGCATCCTTCCTTCCTTCCATCCTTGCATCTATCTTTCCATCCTTCCTTCCTTCCATCCTTCCTTCCTTCCTTCCTTCCTTCCTTCCCCTCTTCTTTCCATCCTTCCTTCCTTCCTTCCTTCCTCCCTTCCTTCCTTCCTTCCTTCCATTCCTCATTCCTTCCTTCCTCCCTTCCATCCTTCCTTCCTTCCTTCCATCCTTCCTTTCTTCCATCCTTCCTTCCATCCTTCCTTCCTTCCTTCCCCTCTTCTTTCCTTCCTTCCTTCCATCCATCCTTCCTTCCATCCATCCTTCCTTCCTCCCTTCCTTCCATCCATCCTTCCTTCCATCCTTACTTCCTTCCTCCCTTCCATCCTTCCTCCCTTCCATCCTTCCTTCTGTCCCCTCTTCTTTCCATCCTTCCTTCCTTTAATCCTTCTCCCCTTCCTTCCATCCTTCCTTCCTTCTTTCCTTCCTTCCTCCCTTCCTTCCATCCTCCCTTCCTTCCATCCTTCCTCCCTTCCATCCTTCCTTCCTTCCTTCCCCTCTTCTTTCCATCCTTCCTTCCCCTCTTCTTTCCTTCCTTCCTTCCTCCCTTCCTTCCATTCATCCTTCCATCCTTCTTTCCTTCCATCCTTCCTTCCATCCTTCCTTCCTTCCTCCCTTCCATTCTTCCTCCCTTTCATCCTTCCTTCCTTCCATCCTTCCTTCCTTCCCCCTTCCTTCCATCCTTCTTTCCTTCCTTCCCCTCTTATTTCCATCCTTCCTTCCATCCATCCTTCCTTCCTTGCCTTCTTCTTTCCATCCTTTCTTCCATCCTTTCTTCCGTCCTTCCATCCTTCTTTCCTTCCTTCCTTCCTTCCTTCCTTCCTTCCTTCCCCTCTTCTTTCCATCCTTCCTTCCTTCCTTCCATTCCTCCTTCCTTCCTTCCTTCCTTCCTCCCTTCCATCCTTCCTCCCTTCCATCCTTCATTCCTTCCTTCCATTTCCTTCCTTCCACTCTTCTTTCCTTCCTTCCTTCCTTCCTTCCTTCCTTCCATCTTTCCTTCCTTCCTTCCTTCCCCTCTTCCTTCCTTCCTTCCTTCCTTCCTTCCCCCTTCATTCCATCCTTCCTTCCTTCCTTCCCGTCTTCTTTCCATCCTTCCTTCCATCCATCCTTCCTTCCATCCTTCCTTCTTTCCTTCCTTCCTTCCTTCCTTCCCCCCTTCCATCCTTCCTTCCATCCTTCCTTCTTTCCTTCCATCCCTCCTTCCTTCCCTTCTTCTTTCCATCCTTCCTTCCTTCGTTCCTTCCTTCCTTCCATCTTACCTTCCTTCCCCCCTTCCTTCCATCCATCCTTCCATCCTTCCTTCCATCCTTCCTTCCTTCCTCCCTTCCATCCTTCCTCCCTTCCATCCTTCCTTCTGTCCCCTCTTCTTTCCATCCTTCCTTCCTTTAATCCTTCTCCCCTTCCTTCCATCCTTCCTTCCTTCTTTCCTTCCTTCCTCCCTTCCTTCCATCCTCCCTTCCATCCTTCCTTCCTTCCCCCCTTCCTTCCTTCCTTCCTCAGCTGTGGTGCAATTCGTCAGAGTCATCCATTAACAGCAGTGACTACCTGTTGGCTCCGCCCACCTCCACCAGGCCTGACATCAGCATCTGCACCCATCCAGAGGTGAGCCTGAGCCATGACCTCACTGTGATGTCATGCTAGCCGTGTGCGATGGTAACCATGGCTACCTGTGTGCAGTACGTGTTGCTGAGCGGTGTGGTTGCCATGGTGACGTGTGCCGTGTTCCTCCGGCTGAGTTGCGTGTTGCAGCTGGCTGTCCTGCTGCTGGCCGCCGCCCACTACACCTACGTCATCGAGACGCACAGGTAGAGCCAGGTGTTGTTTATCCACACTGCTTCTACCTGTTGGTCTGTGTGTCTCTAACCTGTTTGTTGTTGTTGACAGGTCCCACCAGCTGTGCAGGAAAGGAGTCTGTGTGGTTCTCATGGTGATGTTTGTGGTGGCCGTCCTCTACAATGGATGGAAGGTTCACTCTGTTCTCTGTCTCTTTATGGATTTGTTTTGTGTCTCTTTGTGGCTGTTCAGTGTGTCTTTGTGGTAGTTTTGTGTCTTTGTGATCGTTTTGTGTGTCTGTGGTTGTTTAGTGTCTCTTTGTGGTTGTTTTGTTTCTCTTTGTGGTTGTTTTGTGTCTTTGTAGTTGTTTTGTGTGTCTTTCTGGTTGTTTTGTGTCTCTTTGTGGTCGTTTTGTGTCTCTTTGTGGTCGTTTTGTGTCTCTTTGTGCATGTTTTGTGTCTCTTTGTCGTCGTTTTGTGTCTCTTTATGGTTGTTTTGTGTCTTTGAGGTCTTTTTGTTTCTCTTTGTCGTTGTTTTGTGTCTCTTTTGGTCGTTTTGTGTCTCTGTGGTTGTTTTGTGTCTGTTTGTGGATGTTTTGTGTGTCTTCGTGGTTGTTTTGTGTCTTTGTGGTTGTTTTGTGTCTGTTTGTGGATGTTTTGTGTCTCTTCGTGGTTGTTTTGCGTCTTTGTGGTTGTTTTGTGTCTTTGTGGTCATTTTGTGTCTCTTTGCGGTCGTTTTGTGTCTCTTTGTGGTTGTTTTGTGTCTTTGTGGTCGTTTTGTGTCTCTTTGTAGTTGTTTTGTGTGTCTTTGTGGTTGTTTAGTGTCTTTGTGGTTGTGTTGTGTGTCTTTATCTCTGTCTCAGTCCTTCTTCTTCGGTGGTAGCTGGAGGCGACAGCTCGGTTGGACTTCCTGTGGCGTCTCCAGGCAAGGAAGGAAGTGGAGGACATGAAGGAGCAGCGAGAACACAATGAGTGTCTACTGCTCAACATCCTCCCTGCTCACGTCGCACAACACTTCTTGGAGAGAGACCGCAACAACGAGGTACCACTCACCTGTCCACAGGTGTCTCTCTACACTCACCTGTCCACAGGTGTCTCTCTACACTCACCTGTCCACATGTCTGGCTCTGTGTGTCTGTGTGTGTGTTTATTGTATTTGTGTGTCTGTTGTGTGTCAGGAGTTGTATTCTCAGACCTATGAGCGGGTCGGGGTTCTCTTTGCGTCTCTTCCTGGGTTCTCTGAGTTCTACGAGCAGAAAGAACTTGTCCATCAGCACGTGGAATGTCTCCGCCTCCTCAACCTGATCATCACCAACTTTGATGAGGTCACCACACACACACGCACACATGCACGCGCGCACACACGCACGAGCGCACACACAGGCACGCGCACGCACACACACACACACACACACACACACACACACACAAACACACATTAACCTGTAGAACACCTAACACCTGTAGAACCCCGTGCTTTTGTGCGTTTGTGATGCTTTGTGTGTCTGTGTGCTGTTTTGTGCGTCTTTATGATGTCTTTGTGTGTCTGTGAGATGTTTTTGTGCATCTGTGTGTTGTTTTTTGTGTCTGTGTGATGTTTTGTGTGTCTGTGTAATGTTTTGTGTATCTTTGTGTTGTTTTTTGTGTCTGTGTGATGTTTTGTGTGTCTGTGTGTTATTTTTGTGTCTTTATGATGTCTTTGTGTGTCTTTGTGTGTCTTTGTGTTGTTTTTGTGTGTCTTTATGATGTCTTTGTGTGTCTGTGTGTTATTTTTGTGTGTCTTTATGATGTCTTTGTGTGTCTGTGTGATATTTTTGTGTCTGTATAATGTTTTGTGTATCTTTGTGTTGTTTTGTGTGTCTGTGATGTTTTGTGTGTCTGTCTGATATTTTTGTGTGTCTGTATAATGTTTGTGTTTCTTTGTGTTGTTTTGTGTGTCTGTGTGCAGCTGCTGGACGAGTGTTTCTTCCAGGAGGTGGAGAAGATTAAAACCATCGGCAGCTCCTACATGGCAGCTTCTGGTCTGTCACCTGACCCACAGGTAAGTCACGTGACTGATGCTGTGTGCTGATTGGTCCAGAGGGGACCAGGTGTGATGGTGTGTGTGTGTTTGTGTGTCTGTGTGCAGGAGTGTGAGGACAGCTGGCATCACCTCAGTGAGTTGGTTCTGTTCGCCCTGGCCATGATGGAAACCCTGAAACACATCAACACACACACAGGAAGTGACTTCCAGCTGAGAGTAGGTACGACAACACACACACAATACACAATACAATACACACAAAATACAATACACAATACACACAAAATACACACACAATACACACACAATACACACACACACACAATACACAATACACACAAAATACAATACACAATACACACAAAATACAATACACAACACAATACCAATACACACACAATACACACACAATACAATACACAATACACACACAATACAATACACAGTACACAAACAATACAATACACAATACACACACAATACAATACACAATACAATACACAATACACACACAATACAATACACATAATACACACAATAAACACACACACACATCAACACAATACACACACAATACAAAACACAGTACACACACAATACAATACACAATACAATGCACAATACAATACACAATACACACAATACAATACGCAATACAATACACAATAAACACACAATACAATACACAATACACACACAATACAATACACAGTACACACACACAATACAATACACAATACACACACAATACAATACACAATACACACACAATACAATACACAGTACACACACAATACAATACACAATACACACACAATACAATACACACACAATACAATACACACACAATACACACACACACAATACAATACACAATACACACACAATACACACACAATACAATACACACATAATACAATAAACACACACACACACACACATCAACACAATACACACACAATACAGTACACAATACAATGCACAATACACACAATACAATACACAATACACACACAATACAATACACAATACACACACAATACAATACTCAGTACACACACAATACGATACACAATACACACACAATACAATACACACATAATACACACAATAAACACACACACATCAACACAATACACACACAATACACACAATAAAAACATCAACACACACAGGAAGTGACTTCCAGCTGAGAGTAGGTACGACAACACACACACAATACACAATACAATACACACAAAATACAATACACAATACACACAAAATACAATACACAATACAATACACAATACAATACACAATGCACACACAATACAATACACAATACACAATACAATACACACAAAATACAATACACAGTACACACACAATACAATACACACAATACAATACACAATACACACACAATACAATACACAGTACACACAATACAATACACAATACAATACACAATACACACAATACAATACACAATACACACACAATACAATACACAATACAATACACAATACAGTACACAATACACACACAATACAATACCCAATACACACAATACAATACACAATACACACACAATACAATACACACATAATACACACAATAAACACATACACACATCAACACAATACACATACAATACACGCAATAAAAACATCAACACACACACAGAGGAAGTGACTTCCAGCTGAGAGTGGGTACGACAACACACACACAATACACAGTACAATACACACATCAACACAATACACACAATACACACACAATAAACACATCAACACACACCCAGAGCCAGAAGGCGCATGATTCTGGCTCCATCCTTACCTGTGTGATGTCATGGATTCATCCTTACCTGTGTGATGTCATGGATCCATCCTTACCTGTGTGATGTCATGGATCCATCCTTACCTGTGTGATGTCATGGATCCATCCTTACCTGTGTGATGTCATGGACAGGTATCGCCCACGGAGCTGTCATTGCAGGTGTGATCGGAGCCACTAAACCTCAGTACGACATCTGGGGGACGACAGTGAACATGGCCTCTAGGATGGAGAGTACCGGGGTCAGCGGCAGGATTCAGGTAGCACACCTGCCTGTCTGGACACCTGTCTGTCTGGACACCTGTCTGTCTGAACATCTGTCTGTCCACCTGTCTGTCTGTCTACCTGTCTGTCTTCAGGTTCCAGAGTCCACCAGCTGTGTTCTGGTAGAACGAGGTTTCCTGCGACAGTTCAGAGGGAAGATTTACATCAAAGGCATCAGCGAACGTCACGGAGAGGTGAGTGAGACAGGTAAACATCAGGCAGGTAAACAGGTAAACATCAGACAGGTAAACAGGCAAATATCAGGCGGATGGATAGGTAAACATCAGCCAGGTAAACAGATAAACATCAGACAGGTAAACAGGTAAACAGACAGGTAAACATCAGCCAGGTAAACAGGTAAACATCAGACAGGTAAACAGGTAAACATCAGACAGGTAAACAGGAAAACATCAGGCGGATGGATAGGTAAACATCAGACAGGTAAACATCAGGCAGGTAAACAGGTAAACATCAGACAGGTAAACATCAGACAGGTAAACAGGTAAACATCAGACAGGTAAACATCAGGCAGGTAAACAGGTAAACATCAGACAGGTAAACATCAGACAGGTAAACAGGTAAACATCAGACAGGTAAATATCAGACAGATAAACAGGTAAACATCAGACAGGTAAACAGGCAAACATCAGGCGGATGGATAGGTAAACATCAGACAGGTAAACAGGCAGGTAAACAGGTAAACATCAGGCAGGTAAACAGGTAAACATCAGGCAGGTAAACAGGTAAACATCAGACAGGTAAACATCAGGCAGGTAAACAGGTAAACATCAGGCAGGTAAACAGGTAAACATCAGACAGGTAAACATCAGACAGGTAAACATCAGACAGGTAAACATCAGACAGGTAAACAGGTAAACATCAGACAGGTAAACAGGTAAACATCAGACAGGTAAATAGGTAAATATCAGACAGGTAAACATCAGACAGGTAAATAGGTAAATATCAGACAGGTAAACATCAGACAGGTAAACAGGTAAACATCAGACAGGTAAACAGGTAAACATCAGACAGGTAAACATCAGACATCATCTGAACAGCTGAGCTGTTGACAGAGGAAGTTCTCACGGGTTCCTCTGTGGTTCCTTCAGGTCCACACGTTCTTCGTGTCCAATCAGGAGGAACGTTCCAGCTTTGTGGAGCGCGGCGGTGGGCGGGGCTTCAGCCTCAACAGGAACACGCTGGGAGCCGTGGTCTACAGCCTGGTCCAGGCCAGGAAGAGGGAGAAGCTGAGGGAGGAGAACGGAGGGTTCCACCTGGTGGAGGCCCAGTAGAACGAAGGGTTCCACTTGGTGGAGGCCCAGTAGAACGGAGGGTTCCATCTGGTGGAGGCCCAGTAGAACGGAGGGTTCCACCTGGTGGAGGCCCAGTAGAATGGAGGGTTCCATCTGGTGGAGGCCCCGTAGAACGGAGGGTTCCACCTGGTGGAGGCCTCGTAGGACAGAGGGTGGAGGCCTCGGAAAACCTAGGGTTCCACCTGGTGGAGGCCTCGTAGGACGGAGGGTGGAGGCCTCGTAGAACAGAGGGTTCCACCTGGTGGAGGCCTCGTAGAACAGAGGGTTCCACCTGGTGGAGGCCCAGTAGAACTTAAGGTTCCACCTGGTGGAGGCCTCATAGAACGGAGGGTTCCACCTGGTGGAGGCCTCGTAGAACAGAGGGTTCCACCTGGTGGAGGCCTCATAGAACGGAGGGTTCCACCTGGTGGAGGCCCAGTAGAACTTAAGGTTCCACCTGGTGGAGGCCTCGTAGAACAGAGGGTTCCACCTGGTGGAGGCCTCATAGAACGGAGGGTTCCACCTGGTGGAGGCCCAGTAGAACTTAAGGTTCCATCTGGTGGAGGCCTCGTAGACCTTAGGGTTCCACCTGGTGGAGGCCCAGTAGAACGGAGGGTTCCACCTGGTGGAGACCTCGTAGAACACCTGGTCCAGGTGAGGAGGTTGCCATAGAGACAGAACTCAGTTCTAGTAGTGAAACAACCACATAGCAGGTTATGTATATGATGGAACCAGAACATGAAGAAGTTCTCCATGAAACCTAGAACATTTAAACACTTTATCAGTTTTCAGATGTTTGAAGCTCAGATTTGGTGAATGTTCCTGAAGATGAGACCTTCAAGGACTGTTGGAAACATGAAGATCTGATCTGTAGAACATGTGGTTCTGGAGTTTTTAAAGATCATCTTCTGATGTTCCCTGGTGGAACCTGGTTGTGTGACTCATTCTGTTCTTTTGGAGCTCCCATGATGCTTTGCAGGATCCAGAAACTGAAGGACAGGGTCTCTGTGGAGATCTAGATGTTTCTTCTCCTGGACCTGATGGTTCCTGTGACTGAGTCGTGACTCTGAGGACAGAAAGGATTCAAGGAATTAAAGTGAAAAAGTTTTGCTTTTAGTTTGAAGCTCAAACTGAGGAACTGACGTTTTCACACCAGACGCTGCAGAATGTTCTGCTGGATTCACGGGATTTCTGGATTCAGATGTTTTGCTCACGAAGATCATCTGGATGGATGAAGATGAAAAGATCTTCAACCTGAAGAAAACGTGATTCAGAGGACTTGACTTGTTTAACCATCAGTTAATCTAAAGCTGGAACAACAAACTGACCAGCAGGTGGCGCTGTGCCTGGACTAGAACTGCTGTTAAACTGGACCAGCAGACATTTTTAGATCTGTAATTTTTAAACTTTGATTTAAAATCTGTTTTCTACTGTTGGAATTCTGGAATCATAAACGTAGAAAAATCAACCTTCAGACAGAAAAACTGGAACGGTTCAGTTAATGTCAATAAAAACCAGGATAGAGATGGAATTCATTTGGTTGATTAAAATCATTCATTCATTCATCCATCCATCCATACACACACACACCCATCCATCATCATCATCCATCGGTCATCCATCCATACACCCATCCATCATCATCCATCCATCCGTCATCAATCCATCATCAATCCATCATCCATCCATCCCTCATCCATCCCTCATCCATCCATCCATCCATACACCCATCCATCATCATCCATCATCATCCATCCATCCGGCATCCACCCATCATCCATCTATCATCCATCCACACTGTTCCACGTCTGAAAGAAACTCTCTGAAGTTCTTGGATGGTTCTCCCTGCTGACGTCTGACGTTACGGTGAGCGTATTGCGTCACTTCCTGTTGTAGCGCTGTATTGTGTTCTGTGACTGTTGTAGCTTATCCACTCCATCTAATTTGATATTCATTAAATCTGTGTGTAGCGGTAATATTTGAATCGTAACATACACTCGTTTTCTTCACGCACCCTCTCAGTACTTAATTCTAAGTTAATCTGTTATCTCTGTCCGCTAGCCTAGCACTTAGCAGTTAGCATGGCTTCTCCCTCTTCCTCTCCTTCTCTTTCCTGCTCAGTGTGTCACATGTTTAGTTACTCCTCTGCCTCCTTCAGTGATAATGATACCTGTAATAAATGCAGTCTGTTTGTAGCTTTGGAGGCGAGGCTCTCTGAATTGGAAGCGCGGCTCCGCACCATGGAAAACACCCCGCTAGCTGTTAGCCAGGCTCCCTTAGCCGGTGCGGACCGCAATAATATAGCTGCTAGTGTAGCTTCTGCTAGCCGTACCCTAGCAGCTCCCGAGCAGCCGGGAAGTCAGGGTAGCTGGGTGACAGTTCGTAGGAAACGTAGTCCTAAACTCAAGCCCGCTGTCCCGGCACACCACAAACCGCTTCACGTTTCTAATCGTTTTTCCCCACTCAATGACACACCCGCTGAGAAACCAACTCTGATCATTGGCAGCTCCGTAGTCAGAAACGTGAAGCTAGCGACACCAGCGACCATAGTAAAATGCCTCCCAGGAGCCAGAGCGGGCGACATAGAAGCAAATTTGAAACTGCTGGCTAAAGATAATTGTAAATACAGTAAGATTGTTATTCATGTCGGCGGTAATGACACTCGGTTACGCCAATCGGAGGTCACCAAAGTTAGTGTGGCATCGGTGTGTAACTTTGCCAAAACCATGTCGGACTCCGTAGTTTTCTCTGGACCCCTGCCTGATCTGACAAGCGATGATATGTTTAGCCGTATGGCATCGTTTCGCCGCTGGTCGTCTACGTGGTGTACTGCAAACGACGTTGGCTTTATAGACAATTGGAGCTCTTTCTGGGGAAAACCTGGTCTGATTAGGAGAGACGGCATCCATCCCACTTTGGCTGGTGCAGCTCTCATTTCTAGAAATATGGCTGATTTTATTAGAACTCCTAAAGCATGACAACCCAGAGTTCAGACCAGGATGCAGAGTTGTAGTCTTCCACACCTCTCTGCAGTTTCCTCTCAGCTGTCACCCTCCAGTAAATTACTTAGCTTTATTGAGACTGTGTCTGTCCCCCGACCACCAAAATTCAATAAATTAAGCAAATCAAAACTAAACAAAAGACATAGTAACCATAAAAATCTAATTAAAATTAATACCACTATTTCAACTGAGCGAAGAAACAGGACAATTAAATGTGGTCTGTTAAATATTAGATCTCTCTCGTCTAAATCTCTGTTAGTAAATGATTTGATAACTGATAACCAGATTGATTTGTTCTGCTTGACTGAAACCTGGTTGCAGCAGGAAGAATATGTTAGTCTAAATGAATCAACTCCTACTAGTCATACTAACTGTCATGTTCCTCGAATCACGGGCCGAGGAGGAGGAGTGGCAGCAATTTACCTCTCTAGCTTAAAAATGAACCAGAGACCCAAACCTAGTTACAGTTCATTTGAAAATCTTACTCTCAGTCTCTCTCATCCAGATTTAAAAGCTCAGAAACCAGTTTTATTTGTTGTTGTATATCGTCCTCCTGCTCCTTACTCTGAGTTTTTATCTCAATTCTCAGACTTTTTATCTGATTTAGTGCTCAGCTCAGATAAAGTCATTATTGTGGGTGACTTCAACATTCATGTTGACGTGGACAGTGACAGCCTTACGACTGCTTTTAATTCAATATTAGACTCAATTGGGTTTTCTCAACATGTAAATAAACCAACTCATAGTTTTAATCATACCCTTGACCTCGTTCTGACTTATGGCATAGAAATCAAACAGTTAACAGTATTTCCCCGGAACCCTCTTCTTTCTGACCATTTTATGATAACATTTCAATTTACAACAATAGATTGTATAGGAGTTAAGAATAAATATCATTACAGTAGATGTCTGTCTCACAATTCGGTGACTAAATTTAAGGAAATAATACCCTCTCTATTTAGTCCAGCACCACTTACTGATATAATGGAAGGGAAATATTATAATTTTACCCCCACAGAAGTGGATTATATTGTTAATAATGCTGCAGCCTCACTGCGTACAACACTTGATAGTGTTGCACCTGTAAAAAAGAAAGTTCTATCTCAGAGAGGACCTGCTCCTTGGTATAATTCCCAGCTGCGGACTTTAAAGCAGGCGTCCCGAAAGCTGGAAAGGAAGTGGTACTCCACTAATTTAGAGGAAGTTTATGTAGCTTGGAAAAAAAGTCTAGTAATTTATAAAAAAGCTCTTCGTAATGCCAGGACAACATATTATTCATCTTTAATAGAGGAAAACAAGAACAACCCCAGGTTTCTCTTCAGCACTGTAGCCAGGCTGACAAAGAGTCAGAGCTCTGTTGAAACTTGTATTCCTTTAGCTTTGAGCAGTAACAACTTCATGAGCTTCTTAACAAATAAAATTATTACGATTAGAGAAAAAATTAATCTGGCCCTTCCTGCAAATGTCACAGATGTATCATCGATTACAGATACTTTAGAATTGGCTGTAAGACCAGATGGATATTTAGAATTTTTCACCCCCATACATCTCTCTGAACTCATTTCAATAGTTTCTACATCCAAACCATCAACATGTCTTTTAGATCCTATCCCAACTAGACTGTTCAAGGAGGCTTTACCTTTAATTAATTCCTCAATGTTAGATCTGATTAATCTCTCTCTAGTAACAGGTTATGTACCACAGGCTTTTAAGGTTGCTGTAATCAAACCTTTACTTAAAAAGCCCACTCTAGATCCAGATGTTTTAGCCAACTATAGACCAATTTCCAACCTCCCATTTCTCTCTAAAATTCTGGAAAGAACAGTTGCAAATCAATTATATGAACATTTACAAAGGAATAGCCTGTTTGAAGAGTTTCAGTCAGGCTTCAGAGTGCATCATAGCACAGAAACAGCTCTGGTGAAAGTTACTAATGACCTTCTCATAGCGTCAGATAATGGACTGGTCTCTATACTTATTCTGTTGGACCTTAGTGCAGCATTCGATACAATCGACCACAAACTTTTATTACAGCGACTAGAACATTCTATTGGCATTAAAGGGACAGCACTGGACTGGTTTAAATCCTACTTATCAGACAGGTTCCAGTTTGTGCATGTCAACAATGACTCTTCTGAGCATACTAGGGTTAATCATGGAGTTCCTCAGGGTTCTGTCTTAGGACCAATACTGTTCACATTATACATGCTTCCCTTAGGCAACATTATTAGGAAGCACTGTATTAATTTCCATTGTTATGCTGACGACACTCAATTGTATTTATCTATGAAGCCAAATGAAACTAATCAGCTAGCTAGACTGCAAGATTGTCTTAAGGACATAAAGACCTGGATGACCTATAATTTCTTACTACTAAATTCAGACAAGACTGAAGTCATTGTATTTGGCCCCAAACATCTTAGAGAATTGCTTTCAAAGCATATAGTTACTCTGGATGGCATTACATTGGCCTCCAGTACTACTGTGAGGAACCTCGGTGTTATCTTTGACCAGGACATGTCCTTTAACTCGCACATAAAACAAATCTGTAGGACTTCCTTTTTCCACCTGAGAAATATTGTGAAAATCAGGAACATCCTGTCTCAGAGTGATGCAGAAAAACTAGTCCATGCATTTGTTACTTCTAGGCTTGACTACTGTAATTCCTTATTATCAGGTTGTCCCAATAGCTCTCTGAAACATCTACAGCTAATCCAAAACGCTGCAGCCAGAGTACTGACGGGAGTTAGCAAGAGAGATCATATTTCTCCTATATTGGTTTCTCTTCATTGGCTCCCTGTTAAATCTAGAATAGAATTCAAAATCCTTCTTCTGACATATAAAGCTCTTAACAACCAATCTCCATCATATCTTAAAGACCTGATAGTACCATATTACCCTAGCAGAACTCTTCGCTCTCAGACTGCAGGCTTACTTGTTGTTCCTAGAATCTCTAAAAGTAGAATGGGAGGCAGAGCCTTCAGTTATCAGGCACCTCTCCTGTGGAACCAGCTCCCAGTTTGGGTTCGGGAGGCGGACACCCTCTCTATTTTTAAGACCAGGCTTAAAACCTTCCTTTTCGACAAAGCTTATAGTTAGGGCTGACTGGGTGACCCTGACGGGGTGAGCTGGTGTTTTCATTTGCACAACTGACTTCCCCTCTTGACGTCCCTTTAGTTTGCCCCTAGTTATGCTGCTATAGGCCTAGGCTGCTGGGGAACCTCTCTGGATGCACTGAGCCCTTCTCTAACTACCTATGTATTTACTATATATACCATTATTGCATTACATTCACTCTGTTTCTTTCTGTGTCCTTTCTCCGAGTGTCCCTGGTCCCAGAGCTGGATGCTGGATGCTTCAGATGTGTGGCTGTGTTTTATGGTCCTTGTGTCCCACCCCCCACCTCTCTATCTCTACCCCTCTATCTGTATCCCTCTATCTCTATCTCTACCCCTCTATCTCTACCTCTCTACCTCTTCTGTCCCTCTCAACCTGCCCGGCCAGCAGGCAGATGGTTCCCCCCACATTAGAGCCGGGTTCTGCTCGAGGTTTTTTTCCCTGTTAAAAGGGTGTTTTCCTTGCCACTGTCGCCTTTTGGCTTGCTCTGGGGGTCAGGCATATGGGTTCTGTAAAGCGTCTCGAGACAATTTGACTGTAATTGGCGCTATATAAATAAAATTGAATTGAAAATTGAATTGAATCCATCCATCCATCCATCCGTCATCCATCATCCATCCCTCATCCATCCATCATCCATCCATCACCCATCCAGCCATCCATCATCCATCCATCCATCCAACCATCATCCATCCATCATCCAACCATCATCCATCATCCATGCAACCATCATCCATGCATCCATCCATCCAACCATCATCCATCCATCCATCCATCATCTGGAATGATGATGGTCCAGCTCTAAGGACCTGGACCAAAACCTGGAGAAAACCCACACATGTACAGGAGAACATGGAGACTCCATGCAAGAAGATCCCAGGACCAGGACCAGGGACCTTCTAGGCATTGGTGCTAACCACTGAGACACTGTGCACCAGTTCAGGTCACCTATTGTTACATATTTACATTAATGTTGCAATTATATGTATATATACAAACACACACAATGCACACACACACACATATATATATATATATATATATATATATATATATATATATGTGTGTGTGTGTGTGGGGGGGGGGATTGTATGTGTATAAGAATCTTAATCATCATTTAGATTAACTGATAATTAATCTGCAGCTGTTATATCATTTTTTCTCCCACTTTGCTTCCTGTTTTCTCTCTTCCAGCCTGAATTTCTTCCTCAAAGTGAAGAAAAAGCAGTAGAAATCCAGAATATTCTGCTGGAGTTTCGTTCCACTACGGTTCTCCGGTTCTAATCGATGTTCTGCTGATCACATGACTCTCTGAGGAGATGAATGTGAAGAATGTGTGACTGAATAAAAACCTCCAATTTCATTAAAGATTAAACTGTTTCAGAGCTGGACCAGGAAACATCAGAAGATTATTTACTGAATGTGTAAAAAACAGTCAGACTGTTTCATGAAGGCCCAGATGTTAATAAAACCATAAAAACATTTTAACATTTATTATTTACTGAGCTGTTTATTCTAATATTCATACTGACTCATCTCTGACAGACATTAGTGATTTTATTTCATTTATCACTGAACAGATTCTTTTGATTGTTCTTCTTATTGTTTAGATTATAATTCACATCATTTCCTGGATTTATTTTCATTTAATTTTCTAAATCTTTGTGTTATTGCTGTTAAATAATGAGGTCTTTTTGCTATTTTTCACATCATTTTATATGATTTTATTACATTTTTGGTCCCACTGAATGTTTTTTTTCAGTTATTATTTGTTTCAGGATTTACTTATTCTATTAAATGTAACTTTAGTATTTTCAATCATTCTTGGTGGGTTTTTTTATATCATTTTATTGTAAATTAAATGTAACATTAGTATTTTCAGTCATTCTTTGTTTTTTATATATTTTTATTGTAAATTAAAAGTAACTTTATTTAGTATTTTCAGTCATTTTTAAAAAAATCTTTTTATTGTAAATTAAATATAACTTTATTTAGTATTTTCAGTCTTTGTTGGTGTTTTTAATAATTTTATTGTAAATTAAATTTTCTCAGCAGTTGCTTCATTCAGCTTGCTGACGTCGCGCCTGTCTCCACCAATCAGCAGCTCCGGGGGTGGTGACCTTTGACCTGTGTGTCAATAATCAGCTGGCGGTCAGAGGTCAGCTGACTGTCCAATCATCTCCTGATTGGTTGATCATTACCGGGAGGAAACCCCGCCCACCGGACTGTCAGTCCCGCAGCGGAGCCACTCGGCTCAGTAGCCACACGGAGCCGAACATGACCGACATCCAGAGCCGGTCCGGGACCGAACCGGACCAGCTGGTCTTCTTCGTTAACGGAAAGAAGGTAAAAAAAATAAATCTGGTTTGGTTTAAAGGAGCTGAAAGAAGCGGAGGAATGAATGTGGAGAGAATTTAATGTTTAATCAGATTATTGATCATTGATCAGTTATTAGTAATGATAAATCAGGTTATTGATCATTGATCAGTTATTAGTAATGTGTGTTTAATCAGGAGAATATTGCTTATTGATCAGTTATTAATGATTAATCAGGTTATTGATTATTGGTCAGTTGTTAGTAATCTGTGTTTAATCAGGAGATTATTGATTATTGATCAGTTATTAGTAATGTGTGTTTAATCATGTGGATCTAAAACTTTTCCTGTTTTAATCTGCAGGAATTAATTTTTTAAGATGAATTCATTGAAACCAGCAGATTTAAATCAGATCAGCTGATTTCTGCAGTAGTATTTGCAGTGTTTGTAGTATTATTTGTAGTATTTATTGTAGTATTTGTGGTAGTATTTGTGGTATTATTTGTAGTACTCCAGGTTCTTTCAGCCTTAAGGCTCCAGTTTGGTGTTTAAAGTGAATAAATCAGATTAAAACTGTTTTCTATAGTATTTATGGTAGTATTTATTGTAGTATTTGTGGTATTATTTGTAGTATTATTTGTAGTACTCCAGGTTCTTTCAGCCTTAAGGCTCCAGTTTTAGTCTAAAGTGTGAAATGTGGATCACGAGGGCTGCAGAGGAGCTTGACGGTGAATTATTGACCAGAAAATGAATGTTTATCTCTAATGGATTAAAGCGGATCTGAGTCTTTTCTGAAGGTTTATTTCTGTTTTAATGACCGGATGTCTTTAAACTTCTTCCAGTTAATCTGCTTTGATTTCTGACTTCAGATCAGCTCTGACCTGTTGAATGTTTGTGTGCAGGTGGTGGAGAAGAACCCAGATCCAGAGATGAACCTGCTGACATTCCTGCGGAGAAAACGTACGTTTAGATTTAATGAGAACAAAGTTCCTCAGTGAGAACGGCAACAGCTGGACTCTGTCCTCCACTTATCAGCTCCCAGCATGCAGCAGAGGCTGGTTTCTGATTGGTTAGAATACCTTCTACTGACGTTCTACTGATGTTCAGTTACCAGCATGCTCTCTGGTTTCTGATTGATTAGAATATGTTCTACTGACCTTCTACTGACGTTCTACTAACGTTCTACTGACGTTCAGTTACCAGCATGCTTTCTGGTTTATGATTGGTTAGAATATGTTCTACTGACCTTCTACTGACGTTCTACTAACGTTCTACTGAGGTTCAGTTACCAGCATGCTTTCTGGTTTATGATTGGTTAGAATATGTTCTACTGACGTTCTACTGACGTTCAGTTACCAGCATGCTCTCTGGTTTATGATTGTTAGAATATGCTCTACTGATGTTCTACTAATGTTCTACTGACGTTCAGTTACCAGCATGCTCTCTGGTTTATGATTGGTTAGAATATGTTCTACTGACGTTCTACTGATGTTCAGTTACCAGCATGCTCTCTGGTTTCTGATTGGTTAGAATATGTTCTACTGACCTTCTACTGACGTTCTACTAACGTTCTACTGACGTTCAGTTACTAGCATGCTTTCTGGTTTATGATTGGTTAGAATATGTTCTACTGACCTTCTACTGACGTTCTACTAACGTTCTACTGAGGTTCAGTTACCAGCATGCTTTCTGGTTTATGATTGGTTAGAATATGTTCTACTGACGTTCTACTGATGTTCAGTTACCAGCATGCTCTCTGGTTTCTGATTGGTTAGAATATGTTCTACTGACGTTCTACTGACGTTCAGTTACCAGCATGCTCTCTGGTTTATGATTGTTAGAATATGCTCTACTGATGTTCTACTAATGTTCTACTGACGTTCAGTTACCAGCATGCTCTCTGGTTTATGATTGGTTAGAATATGTTCTACTGACGTTCTACTGACATTCAGTTACCAGCATGCTCTCTGGTTTCTGATTGGTTAGAATATATTCTACGAACGTTCTACTGACATTCAGTTACCAGCATGCTCTCTGGTTTATGGTTGGTTAGAATATGTTCTACTGACGTTCTACTAACGTTCTGCTGACGTTCAGTTACCAGCTTGCTCTCTGGTTTATGATTGTTAGAATATGTTCTACTGACGTTCTACTGACGTTCTACTAACGTTCTACTGATGTTCAGTTACCAGCATGCTCTCTGGTTTAGGATTGGTCAGAATATATTCTGCTGACGTTCTACCGATGTTCTACTAACGTTCTACTGACGTTCAGTTACCAGCATGCTCTCTGGTTTATGATTGGTTAGAATATGTTCTACTGACGTTCTACTGACATTCAGTTACCAGCATGCTCTCTGGTTTCTGATTGGTTAGAATATGTTCTACGAACGTTCTACTGACGTTCAGTTACCAGCATGCTCTCTGGTTTATGATTGGTTAGAATATGTTCTACGAACGTTCTACTGACGTTCAGTTACCAGCATGCTCTCTGGTTTATGGTTGGTTAGAATATGTTCTACTGACGTTCTACTAACGTTCTGCTGACGTTCAGTTACCAGCTTGCTCTCTGGTTTATGATTGGTTAGAATATGTTCTACTGACGTTCTACTGACGTTCTACTAACATTCTACTGACGTTCAGTTACCAGCATGCTCTCTGGTTTATGATTGGTTAGAATATGTTCTACTGACGTTCTACTGACGTTCAGTTACTAGGATGCTCTCTGGTTTATGATTGTTAGAATATGTTCTACTGACGTTCTACTAACGTTCTACCGACATTCCGTTACCAGCATGCTCTCTGGTTTATGATTGGTTAGAATATGTTCTACTGACGTTCTACTGACATTCAGTTACCAGCATGCTCTCTGGTTTCTGATTGTTAGAATATGTTCTACGAACGTTCTACTGACGTTCTACTAACGTTCTACTGATGTTCCGTTACCAGCATGCTCTCTGGTTTATGATTGGTTAGAATATGTTCTACTGACATTCTACTGATGTTCTACTGACGTTCTTCAGTCAGTTTCCCAACATGCTCTCTGCTGGTTTCTGATTGGTCTAAATCTGCTCCACCAACGTACTTCAGTCAGTTTCCAGCTTCATTCAGATGGAATCAGAGCAGAAATAGGAAGAACCTCCTCTTTCTGCTGAACCATCACTGATTCACTGTGAGGTCAGTGATTCAGAACAAAGTCCAGCTCTGATTGGACAGCAGGAAGTCAGCTGTTTCCAGGGTTCAGGAACCTCCATAAAGAGAACATAAAGACTCATAGAGTTCCAGTAAAACGTTTTGTTCTACTAGGAAATATTCTAATTTAAAAAACATTTCATGTTCTCCTCCTTCCATCAGTATCTAGTGGAAGAACCTTCATTTTCTCCTCCTTCCATCTGTATCTAGTGGAAGAACCTTCATGTTCTCCTCCTTCCATCAGTATCTAGTAGAAGAACCTTCATGTTCTCCTCCTTCCATCAGTATCTAGTGGAAGAACCTTCATTTCTCCTCCTTCCATCAGTATCTAGTGGAAGAACCTTCATGTTCTCCTCCTTCCATCAGTATCTAGTAGAACCTTAATTTTCTCCTCCTTCCATCAGTATCTAGTAGAAGAATCTTCATGTCCTCCTCCTTCCATCAGTATCTAGTAGAAGAATCTTCATTTCTCCTCCTTCCATCAGTATCTAGTGGAAGAACCTTCATGTTCACCTCCTTCCATCAGTATCTAGCAGAAGAACCTTCGTGTTGGTCTCCATTAGTCTGAACATTGAACTCTGTCAGGTTCCTCAGGGATTCTGAGTCAACAGAACTTTTCTAGTCCTTAGTAGGATTGATGCTGCCTCCACCGTGCTTCACAGTGGGGATGGTGTGTTTGTGATGTTGTTCAGTGTTTGGTGTCCATCAAACATATCATCTAGTCTGATGGACATAAAGCTCCATCCTGGTCTCCTCAGACCAAACAACCTTATTCCAGGTGTCTTCAGAGTCTCCACATGTCTTCTGGTGAACTCTAGTCCAGATTTAATTGGAGCTTTTTCCATCGGAGTCTTTCTCTTTGTCTCCATAAAGCTTTGACTGGTGAAGAACAGACAACAGTTGTTGGATGAACAGTCTGAAGCTGGAACTCCTTCAGAGGAGTCATAGGAGTCTTGGTGGCCTCCCTCTCTAGTCTCTTTCTCCTTCAGAGGAGTCATAGGAGTCTTGGTGGCCTCCCTCTGTAGTCTCTTTCTCCTTCAGAGGAGTCATAGGGGTCTTGGTGGCCTCTTCATCTTCCATCTTCCTTCCTTTTCTTCATGATGGATTTAATGGGACTCCAGGAGATCTTCAGGAACTTTAAATGTTCTTGTATCGTCCTGACTGATGCTTTTCAACAATCTTTTCTCAGAGTTTCTTGGTTCTTCAGTCTTCATGGTGTCGTTCTATCCAGAAGTTCTGATCCACCAGAGACTGGACCTTCAGATCCAGGAGTCTTTATCCTCCAATCATTGACCTCAGATCATCCATGAAGGACTTCTGGACCAGCTCAGTTCCATCAGAGTCTTTAAAGGAGGAGAATATTTATGAAATCAGAGTTTTTAGATTTTAGATCTTCATTAATGACTTTACTTAGAAGAAACCAATTTTCACTTTGACATAAAAGAGTTTTTTTCTTTTAAAGTCTGGTAGAAAAAGTCGAACTAAACTGACCTTAATTAATTGTTGAAAAGCACTAAAAGTAGAAAACCTCCTGTAGGTGAAAACATTTATAGAGAAGGTTGGGATTTCCTCTGATGGATTCAGTAGTACCAGATAACGGACTCTAGACAGATCCAGAACATCCTCAAAGGTAGTTCAAACCTCCAGGACCGGAGAAGAACTTCTTCAGCTTCACACTGATTAACAGAAGGTTCAGGATTATCACTGCTGTTCATTAACGCTCTGTGTGCGTGTGTGTGTGTGTGTGTGTGTGTGTGTGTGTGTGTGTGTGTGTGTGTGTGTGTGTGTGTGTGTGTGTGTGTGTGTGTGTGTGTGTGTGTGTGTGTGTGTGTGTGCAGTGGGTTTAACAGGAACCAAGCTGGGTTGTGCTGAAGGTGGATGTGGAGCGTGTACTGTCATGTTGTCCAGATACCAACCAGACACCCAGAAGCTGCTGTATCCTCACTGTGGGTTTACAGGTGTGTGTTTTAGCTGTGTGTGTATTAGGTGTGTTTTAGCTGTGTGTGTATTAGGTGTGTGTTTACGTGTGTGTGTCTGTGTGTTGGGTGTGTGTTTCAGTGAACTAACTGAACCCTCTGAGATCTTTAACTCCGTCCAGTCATTTCTCCGTTAATGCCTGCCTCGCCCCCATCTGCTCACTACACCTGGTTGCCGTGACAACGGTGGAGGGAATTGGCAACGTGGCCAGAAAGCTCCACCCTGTTCAGGTTTGATCCAGTTATTTAAAAATAAATCATTTTCAGCTCTTTCTGAACACAGTGATGGTTTCATCTCTGACTGGTGTTCATCCCGGTGGCCACCAGGGGGCAGAAGAAGCAGAATAAAGACCTCACTACCCAAAACTGCCAATGATGTTAGAAAAAGCCCAAAACTCAGTCAGAAACCAGAGGTAAACCCAGTCCAGAACCAGTTTAAAACCTGTATAAAACTCTGTCCGAATCCAGTCCAAAACCCAGTCAGAAATCTGTATTAAGCTATATCCAAAACCAGGTCAAAACTGGCCTACACCCAGTCCAGAGCCAGTATAAAACTAAAACCCAGTCTAGTTGACTTTATTTAGTTGTTATGTCATTGAACTTGAACTCCTTCACCAACCAATCAGGGTCCTTGTTGTGGTTCCAGGAGCGAATCGCCCAGTCTCACGGCTCTCAGTGTGGATTCTGTACTCCAGGAATCGTCATGTCCATGTACGCTCTGCTGAGGAACCAGCCCAGACCCAGGATGGCCGACGTGGAGGAGGCCT
This sequence comes from Amphiprion ocellaris, assembly GCF_022539595.1. Lineage (NCBI taxonomy): Eukaryota > Metazoa > Chordata > Actinopteri > Pomacentridae > Amphiprion > Amphiprion ocellaris. The sequence goes on along the minus strand of NC_072789.1, from coordinate 17,751,984 downwards.
TCCAGGGTACTGATCAGTAGATTGATTGTTTATTGGGTTATTGATCGGTTCAGAAGCTGCAGTTCAGACTCACAACTAATCTGTCTTTACCTTCAGGGAATCTGTGTCGCTGCACCGGATACCGACCCATCCTGGAGGGGTTCAAGACCTTCACTGTGGTGAGAACTCATTCTGGATTAGATTTAGTCTGGTCTGCATCACATCATCTGTAGATGTTCCACCATCAGCTGTAGAAGACCCTCTCTGCTCTGTGCTTTTGTGTTTTACAGAATATGGGTTTTATTGCAGGAGACTGTTTGTAGAATAAAATCTGATCAGATACCAGGAACCTCAGCTAAGATGTGGTGGACTCTCTGTTCCTGCCGTCTCAAATGTGTTGGTATTTTTTCCTCCAGGAGGGGGCGTGCTGTAGAGGCAGAGGGCGGGACAATGGCTGCTGTCTGACCAATGGGAGTGCAGCTGAGAAGCTCTCTGATGATGTAAGTCTGAGTGTCGTTTCTACAGCAGCTTTAATGTTCTCACCTGTAAACCTGTGGTTGTTTTCATGCAGGAAGCTCCGCCCCTTTTTAACGCCGCCAAGTTCATGCCCCTCGACCCGACGCAGGAAGTTATCTTCCCCCCTGAGCTCATGGTAAACACATGCCAGTTTCCGTCGCAACGGTCTGAGATCATGAATCCTTCACATATATACACAGCAGCATTATCTGTAAACAGTCAAACATAGAAGATTCAGTGTCCATCCTTCCTTCCTTCCTTCCTTCTCTCCTCCTTCCTAGACTCTGTCCAAAGCTCAGAGGTCACAGTCGCTGTGTTTCCATGGCAACCGGTTGACGTGGTTTCAGCCGACCAGTTTGGATGAATTTCTGCGTCTGAAATGGAAACACCCCAACGCCCGAGTGGTGGTGGGCAACACGGAAGTGGGTCAGTCAGCCTCCTGCACATTCATTCATTCATTCATTCATTCATTCATTCATTCATTCATTCATTCATTCATTCATTCATTCATTCACTCATCCACTCACTCATTCATTCATTTATCCATTCATTCATTCATCCATTCTGTCTGCAGGTATTGAGATGAAGTTTAAGAACATGGTTTATCCGGTAATCCTTTCTCCGACCTTCATCCCTGAACTGAACGCTGTGACTCATACTGAAGACGGTGGGTACGACTGGTACTGGTGACACCAACTAACCCTAACTAACACTACCTAACCCTAACTAATCCCAATACTAAATACAACTAACCATAACTAATCCCAACACTAACTAAAACTAACCCTAACTAATCCCAACACTAACTAGTACTAGTGACAGTAGCCCCAATTAACACTACCTAACCCCAACTAACCCTAACTAATCCCAACACTAAGTACAACTAACCATAACTAATCCCAACTAACCCTAACCCTAACTGATCCCAGCACTAACTAACCCATAATGATAATACTAACTGCTGGTAACCAGTTAGTGCGGGTCACTCCCTACATTAACCTTTAAAATCGTTCATCATCCAGATCTTACAAACAGAATCTTTCAGTTTTCAGTTTTTCAATATTTAATTCGATCAAATTATGTTGAGGAAGAAATATCTATAAAGACATTAGAAGTTAGAAACATTTAACTGGGTCAATGCCAACCACTTGTTCAATGCTAACCAGTTGGTTGATGCTACCCAGTTGGTCGATGCTAACCAATTGGTTGATGCTATCCAGTTGGTTGATGCTAACCAGTTGGTCGATGCTAACCAGTTGGTTGATGCTGACCAGCTGGTCAGTGCTATCCAGTTGGTTGATGCTAACCAGTTGGTTGATGCTAAGCAGTTGGTCAATGCTAACCAATTGGTCAATGCTGTCCAGTTGGTCGATGCTAACCAGTTGGTTGATGCTAGTTGGTTGATGCTAACCAGTTGGTTGATGCTAACCAGTTGGTTGATGCTAGTTGGTTGATGCTAACCAGTTGGTTGATGCTAATCAGTTGGTTGATGCTAGTTGTTCAATGCTAACCAGTTAGTTGATGCTAGTTGGTCAATGCTAACCAGTTGGTTGATGCTAGTTGGTCAATGGTAACCAGTTGGTTGATGCTAACCAGTCGGTTGATGCTAACCAGTTGGTTGAAGCTAGTTGGTTGATGCTAACCAGTTGGTTGATGCTAACCAGCTAGAAATGAACCCTCTGGTGTTTGTTCTCAGGAATCATGTTCGGAGCAGCATGCACTCTGAGCCTCATGGGGGCGACACTGAGGCAGGCGGCCGACACTCTTCCTCCTCATCAGACCCAAGTCTTCCTCGCCGTCCTGGAACAGCTGCGATGGTTCGCCGGACAGCAGATCCGAAACGTGGCGGTGAGTTGGTGTTTACTGTCTACAGGTCAGAAGGTACCATGGAGCAGGTGGACCAGCTGGTCAGAAGGTACCATGGAGCAGGTGGACCAGCAGGTCAGAAGGTACCATGGAGCAGGTTGACCAGCAGGGCGGCGACGTTTCAGCAGATGCATCGAACTCTGGGATTAAAGGAGATTAGCTGAGATCTGAAGCTTCATCTGAGCTGCTGTGCCGAGGATCGGTTTAGGATTCCCTTAGGTTCTCCAGGCTTAGGGTTTCTGGGAGAGTGTATATTCTCCAGGGTTAGGGTTCTTGGGAGGGTTTAGGTTCTCCAGAGTTAGTGTTCCTGGGAGGGTGTAGGTTCTCCAGGGTTAGGGTTCTTGGGAGGGTTTAGGTTGTCCAGGGTTAGAGTTCCTGGAAGAGTTCAGGTTCTCCAGGGTTAGGGTTCCTGGGAGAGTTTAGGCTTGCCAGGGTTAGGGTTCCTGGGAGGGTTTAGGTTCTCCAGGGTTAGGTTTAGGGTTTCTGGAAGAGTTTAGGTTCCTGGGAGAGTTCAGGTTCTCCAGGGCTTGGTTCTCCAGGGTTAGGGTTCCTGGGAGTTTAGGTTCCTGGGAGAGTTCAGGTTCTCCAGGAAATACTGTTCACCTGTTTAAAAACAACTTCATTTTCTATTGTTTCTTCTTGTTCTGCTGTTTATTTGTGTAATAGAAGTGTTGTTGTGTTGTTTATTTGTGTTATAATACTGTAGTTGTGCTGTTTATTGGTGTAATAAGTGTTGTGTTGTTTATTTGTGTAATAATACTGTGGTTGTGTTGTTTATTTGTGTTATACGTGTTGTTCTGTGGTTTATTTGTGTAATGAATGTTGCTGTGTTGTTTATTTGTGTAATAATACTGTGGTTGTGTTGTTTATTTGTGTTATACGTGTTGTTGTGTTGTTTGTGTAATAAAGTTGTTGTCTTGTTTATGTATTAAATGTTGTGTTGTTAATTTGTGTAATAAGTGTTTTTGTGTTGTTTATTTCTGTAATCGAAGTGTTGTTGTGTTGTGTATTGTGTAATCAGTGTGATTGTGTTGTTTGTTTGTGTAATAATACTGTTGTTGTGTCTTCAGGCCGTTGGGGGGAACATCATGACTGCCAGCCCCATATCGGACCTGAACCCTGTGTTTATGGCAGCAGGCTGCAGACTCACACTGATGGACAAAGGTAACTCTCCCTGTCTTTATTTTGAAAGGGCCTACATCCCATAATAAATGAGCTGTACAGCAAACAGTTATGTGACCTGTGACCCATGTTGTCCTTCAGACGGTAGCCGGGAGGTTCAGATGGATGATGGGTTCTTCACAGGTTACAGGAGAACCATTCTGAGACCGCAGGAAGTCCTGATCTCCATCCACATCCCATACAGCAGGAAGGTACAGTGTCACCTAGCAACCACTGTCTGTCACCTAGCAACCACTGCCTGTCACCTTGCAATCACTGTCTATTACCTAGCAACCACTGCCTGTCACCTAGCAACCACTGTCTATTACCTAGCAACCACTGTCTGTCACCTAGTAAACACTGTCTGTCACCTAGCAACCACTGCCTGTCTCCTAGCAACCACTGTCGGTCACCTAGCAACCACTGTCTGTCATCTAGGTACCTCTGTCTATTACCTAGCAACCACTGTCTGTCACCCAGCAACTAATGTTTGTCACTTAGCAACCCTGTACTGTCACCCAGCAACCACTGTCTGTCACTTAGAAACCACTGTCTGTCACCTAGCAACCACTGTCTGTCACCTAGCAACCACTGCCTGTCTCCTAGCAACCACTGTCGGTCACCTAGCAACCACTGTCTGTCATCTAGGTACCACTGTCTATTATCTAGCAACCACTGTCTGTCACCCAGCAACTAATGTTTGTCACTTAGCAACCCTGTACTGTCACCCAGCAACCACTGTCTGTCACTTAGAAACCACTGTCTGTCACCTAGCAACCACTGTCTGTCACCTAGCAACCACTGTCTATTACCTAGCAACCACTGTCTGTCACCCAGCAACTAATGTCTGTCACTTAGCAACCCTTTACTGTCACCCAGCAACCACTCTCTGTCACTTAGAAACCACTGTCTGTCACCTAGCAACCACTGTCTGTCACCCAGCAACTGCTTCCTGTTGCCTGGTAACCACAGGTGTGTCCTCCTGACTCTGTCTTTCCTCCTCAGAATCAGTTCGTCTCCGCCTTCAAACAGTCTCCACGCCGTGAGGATGACATCAGCATCGTCACCGCGGCGATGAGCGTCACCTTCACAGCGGGGACGAGTGTGGTGGAGGACCTGAGGCTGAGCTACGGCGGCATGGCACCCACCACAGTGCTGGCCAATAGGACGGCCAGATGCCTGCTGGGAAGGTAAGACGTCTCCAGGTAAGACGTCTTCAGGGAGGACTGGAGGAAGGCAGGAGGCAGGAAATAACTGTCCGGTGTCCTGCAGGCCGTGGGGGGAGGACCTTCTGCAGGATGCCTGCTCCTCATTGGCTGAGGAGATGAGCCTGGACCCGTCGGCGCCAGGTGGCATGGTGATGTACCGGCGGACTCTGAGCCTCAGCCTGTTCTACAAGTTCTACCTGACGGTGCTGCAGAAGCTGCGACTGCAGGTTCTCTGGTTCTGTTCACTGGTTCTCTGGTTCTATTCTCTGGTTCTCTGGTTCTGTCCACTGGTTCTCTGGTTCTGTCCACTGGTCCTCTGGTTCTATTCATTGGTTCTCTAGTTCTGTTCTCTGGTTCTCTGGTTCTGTTCACTGGTTCTCTGGTTCTGTCCACTGGATCTCTAGTTCTGTCCACTGGTTCTCTGGTTTTCTGGTTCTGTTCACTGGTTCGCTAGTTCTGTTCACTGGTTCTGTTCACTGGTTCTCTAGTTCTGTTCACTGGTTCTCTAATTCTGTTCACTGGTTCTCTGGTTCTGTTCACTGGTTCTATGGTTCTTTTCCCTAGTTCTGTTCACTGGTTCTCTGGTTCTGTTCACTTGTTGTATGGTTCTGTTCACTGGTTCTCCGGTTCTGTTCTCTGGTTCTATTCACTAGTTCTGTTCTCTGGTTCTGTTCACTGGTTCTCTGATTCTGTTCTCTGGTTCTATTCACTAATTCTGTTCACTGGTTCTGTGGTTCTGTTCTCTGGTTCTATGGTTCTGTTCACTGTCCCTCTGGTTCTGTTCTCTGGTTCTGTTCACTGGTTCTGTGGTTCTGTTCTCTGGTTCTATGGTTCTGTTCACTGGTTCTCTGGTTATGTTCTCTGGTTCTGTTCACTGGTTCTATTCACTAGTTCTGTTCACTGGTTCTGTGGTTCTGTTCTCTGGTTCTATGGTTCTGTTCACTGGTTCTCTGGTCCTGTTCTCTGGTTCTATGGTTCTGTTCATTGGTTCTCTGGTTCTGTGGTTCTATTCTCTGGTTTCTGTTCATTGGTTCTCTGGTTCTGTTCACTTGTTCTGTGGTTCTGTTCTCTGGTTCTGTTGATTGGTTCTCTGGTTCTGTTCACTGATTCTGTGATTCTGTTCTCTGGTTCTGTCCACTGGTTCTCTGGTTCTGTTCACTGGTTCTCTAGTTCTGTTCATGGTTCTCTAGTTCTCTTCACTGGTTTTCTGGTTCTCTGGTTCTGTTCACTGGTTCTATGGTTCTTTTTTCTAGTTCTGTTCACTGGTTCTCTGGTTCTGTTCACTGGTTCTATGGTTCTGTTCATTGGTTGTATGGTTCTGTTCACTGGTTCTCTAGTTCTGTTTATTGTTTGTCTGGTTCTATTCACTGGTTCTATTCACTAGTTTTGTTCACTGGTTGTATGGTTCTGTTCACTGGTTCTATTCACTAATTCTGTTCACTGGTTCTCTGGTTCTGTTTACTGGTTCTCTGGTTCTATTCACTAGTTCTGTTCTCTGGTTCTGTTTACTGGTTCTCTGGTTCTATTCACTAGTTCTGTTCTCTTGTTCTGTTCACTGGTTCTCTAATTCTGTTCTCTGGTTCTATTCACTAGTTCTGTTCACTGGTTCTGTGGTTCTGTTCTCTGTTTCTATGGTTCTGTTCACTATTCCCCTGGTTCTGTTCTCTGGTTCTGTTCACTGGTTCTCTGGTTTTGTTCACTGGTTCTATGGTTCTGTTCATTGGTTCTCTGGTTCTGTTTACTGGTTCTGAGGTTCTGTTCTCTGGTTCTCTGGTTCTGTTCTCTGGTTCTGTTCACTGGTTCTATTCACTAGTTCTGTTCACTGGTTCTGTTCTCTGGTTCTATGGTTCTGTTCACGGGTTCTCTGGTTCTGTTCTCTGGTTCTGTTCACTGATACTCTGGTTCTGTTCACTGGTTCTGTGGTTCTGTTCTCTGGTTCTGTTCTTTGATTCTATGGTTCTGGTCATTGGTTGTCTGGTTCTCTGGTTCTCTTCATTGGTTCTCTGGTTCTGTTCACTGGTTCTGTGGTTCTGTTCTCTGGTTCTGTCGTTCTGTTCACGGGTTCTCTGATTCTGTTCATTGGTTCTCTGGTTCTGTTCTCTGGTTCTCTGGTTCTGTTCATTGGATCTCTGCTTCTATTCTCTGGTTCTCTGGTTCTGTTCATTGGTTCTCTGGTTCTGTTCATTGGTTCTGTGGTTCTGTTCTCTGGTTCTGTTCATTGGTTCTCTGGGTCTGTTCACTGGTTCTGTGGTTCTGTTTTGTGGTTCTGTTCACTGGTTCTATTCACTAGTTCTGTTCACTGGTTCTGTTCTCTGGTTCTATGGTTCTGTTCACGGGTTCTCTGGTTCTGTTCTCTGGTTCTGTTCAGTGATACTCTGGTTCTGTTCACTGGTGCTGTGGTTCTGTTCTCTGGTTCTATGGTTCTGTTCTCTGGTTCTGTGGTTCTGTTGATTGGTTCTCTGGTTCTCTTCATTGGTTCTCTGGTTCTGTTCACTGGTTCTGTGGTTCTGTTCTCTGGTTCTGTCGTTCTGTTCACGGGTTCTCTGATTCTGTTCATTGGTTCTCTGGTTCTGTTCTCTGGTTCTCTGGTTCTGTTCATTGGATCTCTGCTTCTATTCTCTGGTTCTCTGGTTCTGTTCATTGGTTCTCTGGTTCTGTTCATTGGTTCTGTGGTTCTGTTCTCTGGTTCTGTTCATTGGTTCTCTGGGTCTGTTCACTGGTTCTGTGGTTCTGTTTTGTGGTTCTGTTCACTGGTTCTATTCACTAGTTCTGTTCACTGGTTCTGTTCTCTGGTTCTATGGTTCTGTTCACGGGTTCTCTGGTTCTGTTCTCTGGTTCTGTTCAGTGATACTCTGGTTCTGTTCACTGGTGCTGTGGTTCTGTTCTCTGGTTCTATGGTTCTGTTCTCTGGTTCTGTGGTTCTGTTGATTGGTTCTCTGGTTCTCTTCATTGGTTCTCTGGTTCTGTTCTCTGGTTCTGTGGTTCTGTTCACGGGTTCTCTGGTTCTGTTCATTGGTTCTCTGGTTCTTTTCACGGGTTCTCTGGTTCTGTTCATTGGTTCTCTGGTTCTATTCTCTGGTTCTCTGGTTCTGTTCATTGGTGCTCTAGTTCTGTTCATTGGTTCTGTGGTTCTGTTCTCTGGTTCTGTTCACTGGTTCTCTATCATTAGGGTCTATTTAATGTTTCCGTCTCACCTGTCAGGGCGTTGCCGTGGACGACGTGTCCCCAGACTGTCTGACAGCTACAGAGGTTCATCATCTGGAGACGCCGACCAGCGTCCAGATCTACCAGGTAGCCGGAGGTCACATGACTCCACCATGAGAAAGAGCTACCTAAAAACATCAGGTCCAGATTTGTAACTGCTCTCCTCCTGTAGGCGGTGCCAGAGGGGTGGAGCCAGGACGACGTGGTGGGCCGTCCCATAATGCACCTGTCGGCCATGAAGCAGGCCACAGGTGAGGCTGTTTACTGTGACGACGTGCCGCTGTACGAGAACGAGCTCTACCTGGCCCTCATCACCAGCACCAAGGCCCACGCTCGGATCCTGTAAGATACCTGGACACACCTGGTCACACCTAAACACACCTGAACACACCTGGAAACACCTATGCAGTCTAACACACCTGCACAGTCTAACACACCTGTACAGTCTAACACAAACCTCGACACACCTGAACACACCTGGACACACCTGGACACACCTGAACACACCTGGACACACCTGAACACACCTAAACACACCTGTACAGTCTAACTCACCTCACCCGTACAGTCTAACTCACCTGTGCAGTCTAACTCACCTCACCTGTGCAGTCTAACCAGGTGTGTTGCGTGTTGCAGGTCGGTCGATGCGTCGGCAGCAGAGAACTCTCCCGGCGTCGTTTGCTGCCTGTTTGCCACCGACGTTCCCGGCAGTAACGCCACCGGACCAATCGAATACGATGAGACTGTGTTCGCCGACGGCCAGGTAAGTTTCTGTGAATACGACCAATCAGGCGGCTCCTTGGGGTTCAGGTGGGTCACATGTCCGTCCTCTGTCCAGGTGACCTGTGTGGGACACATCATCGGCGCCGTGGTGGCCGACACCCAGCTCCATGCTCAGAGAGCCGCCAAAGCCGTCAGGATCGAGTACGAGGAGCTGCCGCCGGTCATCACCATCCAGGTGAGACTCACCTGAGCTGCTGTCGGCCAATCAGAGCGTTAGATTCAAGCTGATCGCTGTTTGTTCTTTGACTGACAGGAGGCCATTGCCACCCAGTCCTTCTATCAGCCAATCAGAACCATCCGGAAGGGAGACCTGGAGGTGGGGTTTAAACAGGCCGACCACATCCTGGAAGGTAAGATGACCTCTGATTGGTCCTCAGGTATTGATTACTAATGATTAATTATTGATCGCTGTCAGGTGAGATTCACATCGGAGGTCAAGAACATTTCTACCTGGAGACCAACGTCACTCTGGCTGTTCCCAAAGGAGAAGACGGCGAGATGGAGCTGTTCGTGTCCACGCAGTCGGCCTCCAAAACACAGGTACAAGTACTGCAAAAGATGGGTACAAGTACTGCAAAACACGGGTACAAAACACAGGTACAAGTACTGCAAAACACAGGTACAAAACATGGGTAAAAGTACTGCAACACACAGGTACAAGTACTGCAAAACAGGGGCACAAGTACTGCAAAACATGGGCACAAGTACTGCAAAACACAGGTACAAGTACTGCAAAACATGGGTACAAGTACTGCAAAACACGGGGACAAGTACTGCAACACACAGGTACAAGTACTGCAAAACACAGGTGCAAGTACTGCAAAACACGGGCACAAGTACTGCAAAACATGGGTACAAGTACTGCAAAACACGGGGACAAGTACTGCAAACTACAAGTAACATATCTCGTAATAATACTGCAGTAAACAGGTAAAAGTACTCCTAACCACAGGTCCTGTATTTTTCTTTTTGGTAACCTCTGGTCCTCCAGGCGCTGGTGGCCAAGGCGCTGGGTGTCCCCGCTAACCGGGTGGTGGTCCGGGTGAAGAGGATGGGCGGTGGTTTTGGCGGGAAGGAGAGTCGGACCACCCTGTTGTCCACTGTGGTTGCTGTGGCAGCGAACAGGTACGTCCCTGATCATTGACCAATGATAAACCGCTGAACATGGTGAGACTGTCTTTGTTCCAGGCTGAAGAGGCCGGTCAGGTGCATGTTGGACCGAGACGAGGACATGTTGGTCACTGGAGGACGACACCCCTTCTATGGGAAATACAAGGTGGGAGAACACCCCCTGCTGGCTGGTCATGGTAGTGTGGATTGTCTCTTTTACAGAGTTGTGTCCTAATACTCACTGCAGGTCGGGTTCCTGGACAGCGGGAAGGTGGTGGCTCTGGACGTGTCCTACTACAGTAATGCTGGAAACTCCAAGGACCTGTCCCTGTCGGTGAGTATCACCCAGATCTCTGCCGCCTCCTCCTGACGTCGTTCTGACATCACATGTTCTCTCTAAGATCATGGAGCGTGCTCTGTTCCACATGGAGAACTCGTACAGCGTGGCCAACGTCTGCGGCCGTGGCTTCGTGTGTCAGACCAACCTGCCGTCCAACACCGCCTTCAGGGGTTTCGGGGGGCCGCAGGGAATGATGGTGGCCGAGAGCTGGATCACTGATGTGGCTCAGAGTCTGGGCCGCTCAGCCGACGAGGTTAGTGAGGGTTAAAAACCAGCAGCGTCCAATCAGTGTCTCCGTCCTCCTGCTGACACCTGAGACCAGCAGTGTCCAATCAGTGTGTCCGTCCTCCTGCTGACACCTGAGACCAGCAGCGTCCAATTAATGTCTCTGTCCTCCTGCAGGTGCGTCGGTTGAACCTGTACAAGGAAGGCGAACTGACGCCCTACAACCAGGTCCTGGACCACCTGACCCTGGACCGCTGCTGGGACGAGTGTTTGTCCCGCTCTGGATACCAGCAGCGCCGAGCCGCCATCGACCTGTACAACAGGTGAGCTTCTGTGTGACTTTCTACAGGTGAGCTCCTGGTAACGTTTCTTGATAAAAGTCAGTAAGATGACCACAAAGAGACACTGAAATGGACACATGAGGATCACTGGTTGAAGTAAAATCACTGAGAAGAAACACAAAACAACAGATAGCTGCAACAACAACAATGAAAGACTCACAATAACCAGACGGACACACAAATCAGATAAAAAACAGATTTAAAACACAAACAGACAGAAAGGACTACTAGATGCAAAACAACAACACTAAAAACAACAGCAGAGAAAGTCAAACTTTACAGAAAATCATCAGCAACAAACAAGATATACAAAACGAACACAAACAGAACAGTAGAGTCATAAAGGGACCAGTGCCAGATGCAAAACAGCTGCAAAATGAACACAAAAAGATGCAAAACAACCAGAAAGAGCTGCAAAAAGGCTGCAGGGGGAAATAAAGTGATCCCAGATGGACACAGAACAGACAAACAAGGACAGGAACGACGTACAAACACACAGTCTAACCCCATCACCTGCTCAGGTGAAGGTTCTGATCCACCTCTGCAGTTAGAAGGGTTTCAGGTGAAATACAGATTTTCTGCCATAAACAGGTGAGACGGGTGATCAGAGGTAACCCTAACCCTGGAGGAGAAATGTTTAACTGACAGCAGGAAGATAAACCTTTAGAACAGCCTGAGAGGATAAAAGATCAGAAAGGTTAACTCTTCTTCTGTTCTCTGCTCAGACAGAACCGCTGGACCAAGCGTGGCCTCGCTGTGGTTCCTACCAAGTTTGGCATCAGCTTCACCGCCGTCTTCCTCAACCAGGTGGGTTCTAACCCTAGTAGAACCTTAACCTCCTAACTCTAACCCAACCAGGTGGGTTCTAACCATAGTAGAACCTTAACCTCCTAATCCTAACCCAACCAGGTAGGTTCTAACCCTTGTTGAACCTTAACCTCCTTACTCTAAACCAAGGGTCGGCAACCCATGGCTCGCGAGCCAGATGTGGCTCTTTTGATGACTGCATCTGGCTCGCAGATAATATTAGCTGACATTTCTTAACACGGTAAGTAATGAATAATTCTGCTGACATTTTAAAGTAAAACATTACAGAAATCACTGTGTAAAAAATAACGTTTAAAATGTAAAATATTCTCATGCATTTTAATCCATCCATCCATTTTTTACGGCTCCTGTTCAGAGTTGCAGGTGGCTGGAGCCAATCCCAGCTGTCCTTCGGGGTACAGGCGGGTGCGACACCAAAACTCTATTTTTATTGGATAATGCGGTAGCCTACCCGGGTCGTTGTGAGGTCAAGAAGTAAACTTACCTCCTTTTATCAAATAGTCAGCTAGCTGGGCAAACTCTTTTGCTGAAGAAGATGGCGAAAAGAAAAAAAGATGAGGAATACCGTACATTTCAGCAGGAATGGACAGAAGAATTCGCCTTTGTGGAGAGAGCCGGCTCTGCGGTGTGTCTAATATGCAATGATAAAATTTCATCGATGAAACGGTCAAAAATAAAGTGGTACTTCGACACACGCCATGCTACATTTACATGGAAATATCCAGCAGGGGGACAGCAGGAAGAAGGCATGCCAAGAGCTACTGTGCAGAGTACAAGCTAGCCAGCAGCAACTCCGTGTATGGACCAGACGAGGTGACTGGAATTCGGCTAGCTTTGCTGGTGCTTTAGCTACAGCGAGGAATGGAAAGCCATTCACAGATGGCGAGTATGCCGAAACATTCATGCTTGAAGCGTCCAATGAACTTTTGACGACTTTTCGGTTAAAGACAAGATAAACAAACGAATAAAAGACATGCCTCTGTCAGCAAAAACTGTTCACGATCGTAGCATAATTATGGCAAATCAAGTGGAGGAATCACAAGTGAAGGACATAAATGCAGCGCCATACTTTTCCCTCGCTTTGGATGAGTCAACAGACGTCAGCCATTTATCCCAGTTCAGCGTGATTACCAGGTATGCTGCCGGTGACACACTGCGTGAGGAAAGTCTTGCTGTTTTGACCATGTTTGGCTCTACGTAAACATGTGAGCAGTCGTTCTCGCATCTAAAAAACATTAAGACCAACGTACAATCACGTTTAACGGATGGAAGCCTCCACGCCTGCATGAAGCTTAACTTCACCGCGTATCAACCAGACTACAAAGGCATCAGCAAAACCATGCAGCACCAGAAGTCGCATTAATGGTGAGAAGTATTTTATTTATTTTTGGTTAGTTTCAGTATAACAGCGTTATTAAAAAGAATAAATTCAGAGAGATATTACTCCGCCAGGGAATGTGGCGGAGTAATATCTCTGACAATCTGTCTGTCCGTGTGCAACATTACTCAAACTAAGGGATTAGGATGAAATTTTCAGGGAAGGTCAGAAATGACACAAGGACCACCTTATTAAATTTTGGCAGTGATGCAGCTTATAGTCTGGATCCACAGATTTGTTAAGGATTTCCCATTGCGAAATAAAGCGGCCGGCACGGCGGTACCGTAACCATGACAACAAGTGAACGTTGTGTCAGTTACCCGCATCAATTCACTCGACCCACTACGTATTTCGGTCACGCAGTTCGGTATTTGTACATAACGTAGGCATGTACAAAACATGCCAGTGCTCACGCATTTTTTTAAAAAAAAAGTATTTAGTTTGTGGGCCGATCTATATTAAATGGCTAGATTCTATGTTGCCGTGATTTCCGAATACTCAAATTGAGGAACGAACAGTCTTGGCGGAGTGCTGCGCTCTCTGAGTGCTTCTCTTGTTATGCTTTGAAATTGTTGGTCTTACTTTAAAATACATGCATTTAGTTGTATTCAGTGGTAAAAAAATATTATATGGCTCTCACGGAAATTTATTGTAAAATATGTGGCTTTCATGGCTCTCTCAGCCAAAAAGGTTCCCGACCCCTGCTCTAAACCAACCAGGTGGGTTCTAACCCTTGTGGAACCTTAACCTCCCAACTCTAACCCAACCAGGTGGGTTCTAACCCTTGTAGAACCTTAACCTCCTAACTCTAACCCAACCAGGTGGGCTCTAACTCTAACCCACACTGTTGAAGGTTCCTGCCGAAGCAGCTGTTTGGTTCTCCATGTTTGGTTCTTCATGCTGGGTTCTTCATGTTGGGTTCTTCATGTTTGGTTCTTCATGCTGGGTTCTTCAAATAGGGTTCTTCATGCTGGGTTCTTCATGTTGGATTCTTCATGTTTGGTTCTTCATGCTGGGTTCTTCATGTTGGGTTCTTCATGTTTGGTTCTTCATGTTGGGTTCTTCATGCTGGGTTCTGGTTTGTGTTCAGGCTGGTGCTCTGGTTCACATTTACACCGACGGCTCAGTTCTGCTGACCCACGGAGGAACTGAAATGGGACAAGGACTCCACACCAAGATGGTCCAGGTACAGGACATCAGGAACCGTCAGCTTTTTACTGGATTTAAAGTTTTACATCAGTCCTTTGAAGCTTTGTTACTTCAAGTTTTAGACATCTGCACCATCATGTGGCCATTAGAGGAACTGCAGCTCTACAAATACTTAAAATACTTAAGTATTGAAGTTGTACGGCCTGCTTTAAAGAGCTGACAGGTTTATGAGGCGTCAGGTATTTAGTGATAAAGAACCGTTCAGGGATGTAAAATACTGCATCGTCTGCATACGCGTTGATCCTTATGTCCTTAAAGTTTCGTTTTTGGGTGTTCCAGGTTGCCAGTCGGGTTCTGGGGATCCCGTGTTCAAAGATCCACATCTCAGAGACCAGCACCAACACAGTGGCCAACACCAGCCCAACCGCCGCCTCCGCCTCCTCCGACCTGAACGGCGCCGCGGTGCTGAACGCCTGCCAGATGCTGGTCCAACGCCTGGAACCGTACAAGGCCAAGAACCCCAAAGGATCATGGGAGGACTGGGTGAGCGTGTAAAGAACATCAGGATAGAACCATGCAGCAGTAGTAGCTGTGACTTTTACTGATGGGTAATAATAATAAAATACTGAGTTTGATTTGTCAAAGCAGTGAGAATCTTCCAAACATTTCCCATATTTATTTAGGTTCTGAATGTGTTCTCAGAGTGTTCCTGTGTGTTGCAGGTGAAAGCAGCGTATTTCGACAGAGTCAACCTCAGTGCAAACGGGTTTTATAAGTGAGTTCAGTCTCTGCTTCGGTTAATGTTTGATGGATGAACAGAGTTTTACTGCTTCTGTTTCTTATCAGGACTCCAGATCTCGGTTACGACTTTGATTCGAACTCGGGCCGAGTGTTTAACTACTTCTGCTACGGAGTGGCCTGCTCCGAGGTGGAGATCGACTGTCTGACTGGAGCTCACAAGGTCTGACAAACTGAAGCTGAACAACCAATTAATTCATTAAACAGATACTTTAACAAATTCATTCAACACAGAGACATAAAACACAATAAAGTGGTAAAAATGACTATAAAGTGACATAAATCCAACACTAGGGGGCGTAATGCAGCTACATCACCACACAGACTGACATGTCAGGTTTAATCAGGTGTTTCCAGGTAAATTAATTTTAATTAATAATAGTTCCCCTCTAGGATCAGTTTTTACACATAAATCCTGTTACAGTCTGTGCATTATATACTTCTATACTGACGACACCATCACATCTTTTGTTGTCTCTTTAAATGTCATTAAGGCATCTTTAAATTAGTCTTTCAGAAGTTGAAACTGAATCAAAATAATGCAGTAATTCCTGAGTACAGCATATAAATACATAAATATAATATAACATAATACACACGCACACACGCACACACGCACACACGCACACACACACACACACACACACATATATACACACATTTATGTGTGTACAGCCCCCCAGAACCACATGGAGAGAGCAGTTCTGGATTCCTTTGTACCTGATTTGTTGAAAAATGAGAATAAAACCTGAACCTCTATGAGCTGAGGATATAAAGATCAACAGTTTAGTCATAAACATTAAACCAGCCTTAGTTTAGTGTCTCTATAGATTCTGGTTTTATTTGGAGCTTTGAGTGTTTTTGTTTTGTTCCAGAACCTGAGCAGCACCATCGTGATGGATGTCGGTAACAGTCTGAACCCGGCCATTGACATCGGACAGGTCAGTGAATCACCAGTAATCTGTACTCCCTCACAGTAATCAGATTACTTCTAACAGTAGAGTCTTTGAAGTCAGATTACAAACTACCAGTTCAGGTTTTATATTAAATTCAGGCTCCACAGCAGGAACTCAGGGGAACCAAAGTCAGGTTCTCTGGTTTCTCCAGTCCTTCGTATGTCCTACAGACTCTTCCAGCTGCGCTGTCACAGTGAGCGCTACAGGTGCACATTCATACCATACTCTATACAGCTGTACAATAACTCCCCACTCTGTGATAGATAGATAACTCACTCATTTATGTCAATACTCGTGTGTAAACTGGCACTACATTATAGTTACCTGTTCCATATTGTAAATTCCTAATATTATTCCTAATTCTTCTATTTTGTAATGTGTACATATTCCATATTTTTCTATATGGATAGTAGCTACCGGTATTCTGTTTTTACTTTTTACTAATTAGTCTATTCTTTATTATATCCTACTATTGTATAATTCTATTGCTGTTCTCTGGTCTATTTAAGATTACTGTTCTGAGCAAAACAACAAAAATTCCCTTGTGGATGAATAAAGTCTGTCTAAGTCTAAGTCTAAGTCCTCCTTTATTTCTGATGATCCTCGGCATGGAGGAAACCAGAGTCCACTCATTTCTGCTCACATCTTCTCACATTCTGATTCACTGAGAGCGGATGCAGTTTATGTTTAGGTGATCTTATCCAGAGCTGGAACATTCTGTATTTCATCAACAAGCCAATCACCAGTAAAAATCAGATCTGATGCTTTTATTGTTGAGGTCAGTGCTTCCTGTGCTCCTGGCTCTGTAGGTGGAGGGAGGCTTCATGCAGGGTTTGGGTCTCTTCACCCTGGAGGAGCTCCATTATTCTCCTCATGGCGTCCTCCTCACTCGGGGTCCAGGTTCCTACAAGATCCCAGCCTTCGGCGACATCCCGACCCAGCTGACAGTGTCGCTGCTGCGTGACGCCCCCAACCATAAAGCCGTGTTCGCCTCCAAGGTACTGACTCTGTTCAGCATCAGAATGTTCTGCAGATAAACGCTGACCCATGTCCTCCTCATCAGGCTGTAGGTGAACCTCCGCTCTTCCTGGCGGCGTCCGTTTTCTACGCCATCAAAGACGCCGTCAGCGCCGCCCGGTCCGAGTCGGGCCTCAGCGGTCCCTTCAGGCTGGACAGTCCCGCCTCGGCCGAGAGGATCCGCAACGCCTGCAGCGACTGGTTCACCAAACTGGTAGGAGAACCTGCACCTGGATGGTTAGGGCTCTTTATGGCTCTGATTGTTGGTTTTATTAGCTGGACAGATGAACAGCAGGTGGCGCTAACGCTGGCTGAGATCATTCAGAGAGCTTCAAATATAAAGTAGGAACTGTGATCGCAGTGAACTGATCTTCTATCTGTTCCGTCTCAGTCACTCATAAAAACATTCTGTGATGTTTGAATATTCCACAGTTGGCAGATGACACCATCCTGTAAATCAGAGAAAACCACTTCTGCTGAGGACTTCTTTATTTTGTGTTTCTGGAGTCACAACTTTGACTGACTTTGATCATTAAACTGTTTAAAACTCATAGAAACGTTTTTACCCTCAGTTTTATCCTTCGTATCCAAAGTAAATAGAAAATGGTGGCATCAAACATTTTATTAGATATGTGTAAAAATCAAAGACCAGTCATTGATTCTTGGTAATATTTGATAGAAGACATCATCCTGGTTTCCTTCAGTTCTTTAAAGCCGGTGTTTTTGTGTTGCAGTGTCCTGCTGCTGGACCCGGAACCTTCCAGCCCTGGTCTGTTCAGGTGTAGGACAGAAAACCAGCAACACCATCAACAACACGTCTTCATAAAGGACAACTGAACAGGAAGCAGAGTTCTCCCTTCACTGTAAAAGCACGTTAATCCTGATAAAAGATGTGTGTCAGTTCTAAAGAACTAATCGGTAACTGAAGATTCACTCACTGATATAGAATTAATCACCCAGAGTTCATTAAAAGCTCTTCACTGATGTGTTCTTATTTTACTGTTACTGTTATTGAATTTGTTGCTGCAGTTTATTTTCTCATCATATTTGTAAAATAAATCTGAATGAAATGATGGTTCTGTGATTATGAAATAAAACTTTTAGAACTTCAGTGAGACTTTCCTTCCATCGAGCCTCGTGTTAATAAAGTTAGAAGGATTTGAATCTATTCAGCTCCTCT
Organism: Amphiprion ocellaris; assembly: GCF_022539595.1. NCBI lineage: Eukaryota > Metazoa > Chordata > Actinopteri > Pomacentridae > Amphiprion > Amphiprion ocellaris. The sequence continues at coordinate 17,733,945 of NC_072789.1, read as the reverse complement.
CTGAGCTCTAACAGTCATTTACGGCGTTTAGTGTAGAAATGTTCCATTTGAAGCCAGAAGGTTCCAGAGTTCTGCGTCTTTAAGGAACCCCTCCCTAAAAGCCTCCTCTCGTCTGATTGGCTGACTCCTGGAAGCCTCCTGATTGGTCAGTGTTTTTAACCAGCTGATGGAGAAATCATTTTTAACATGAAGATGACACTTTACAGGAAGTTCCGGTTAGATGGTTTCTATGAGGAGAAACATGGCGGCACCAGAAGGTCTGAGATGTTCCTGACTGAAGCTCAGATCTGTGCTGCCCTGGACGTTACATGTGAAGCCACCATGTGACCGACATTCTTCACACTGGACTCCCAGTCAGCATGAAGCTGTGAACATTCCTGCAAACATCTCCGATGTGCATGTGAGCTTCATTTAACAAGGAGAACATCTGAGACATCTGAGGGAGGTTTAGACCAAAACTGAGACGATTATAAAATAAATCAGTTATGATCCCTGCTGCAGCCCCTGTCCTTTCGTCCTCCTTGTTTTTCTGTCTATTTTGACCTGTCTGTCTTCCTCTGTATCTGTCTCTCCCTGTCCCTCTCCCTGCTGATTGCTGGAATGAAAGTCAGCTGTGATGATCAGCTCACCTGTTCACTATCACGCCTCCTGGTATATAAACTCTGTTCATTCATTCACTCCCTGCTGGATCAGAGACTCGGATCCCCACATAGACTCACATTCCTTCATGAACTCAGTAGCTCCCTTTTGGATTCTGTTCTCTTCCCCACACTTGGACTCAGTACTTTTCCCAGATTCTTGCCTCTCCCAGCTTCACTACCACCAGCTCCGTCTCAGCTTTCATTCTGTTTCTGGACTCCTCGACCTGCTTTCCAAGTCAGTTTTAGTTCCCCCATTTGTGAGTATTCCCCGTTTTGTTAGTGTGTCTTAATGTATTCAGATTGGTTTTCTGTAGTTCTTGTTCTGTTCAGTTTATTTTCAGATTTTGTAGGTTTAATGATTTCTTCTGGTTTTTAGTTGGCTCAGTTTGCCTCAGTTCAGTCCTTGCCCTCATCGTTTATCCCTATGTGTGTCTGTAATGTCCCTTTAATGATTTTTTTTGGCATTTCTGTTGATTAGATAAAGTTTTATGTTGACTTACAATTGTTTGATAGCCGATTTAGTTTTGCTTTCCCCTCTGCCCAGTTTTTTTCCTGATTTGTATTGGTTTTGTTCTCGTTAGTGAAATAAAACCCATTTTCCCTATTTCCCTCGTGACTGCCATTTTCTGTGCCTACACTTGGGTTCTCTGACTGCCCTTGGAACAAAAGCAGCACAAATACTCCATTACAGGGAGGTTTCACAGGTTAACAACAATTTAATTTAAAAAAAAAAAAAAACACTAAAATGACAGCATTAATCAACCAGAAACTGTAAAAACTGGAAGAATCTGATGGTTCCTCAATGAATCCTCTGGAATTTGCTGAAAAACAACAAAATAAATGCAGCAGAAACAGAAAACAGAGGTTGTTGGAGATCCATTCAGCACGGTGGAACATCTGGAGATCCCTTCAGCATGGAGAAACATCTTCCTACAGATGATGAGCAGAGCATGGAGATAGAAAAACATCTCCAGGATGAGGACAGAACATGAGTTCAGTTTAACATCTGAGGAAACATGATGGTTCCAAGTTTTTACGTCTTTATACATAAATCATCAAACAAATGTTCACAGAATAATAGAAACCAGTTAGATATAGTAGAACCAGTATATAAACCAGTGAGATCCAGTCGAACCAGTATGTAAACCAGTATAGAGAAGCAGTCCCAGTGTGTAAACCAGTATAGAGAAGCAGTCCCAGTGTGTAAACCAGTATAGAGAAGCAGTCCCAGTATGAATGTGGTTCTGCTGCATCTAAACATGTTGAGGATCTTCATTAGTGAACCTCATGAAGTCTGAAGATCAGAAGAATCCTGGAGCTGGACTCTACCAGCCTGAAGACAAATGTATAGTAGTACTACAGCAGTAATATAGTACTACAGTATTATAATAGTCCTCCAGCAGTAGGGGGCGCTGTATTCTCCTCTGATCTTCTCCTGATAAAGGAGCTCTATAGTAGTACTACAGTACTATAGTACTACAGTAGTAGTATTCTACTCCAGCAGCAGGGGGAGCTGTGTTCTCCTCTGATCTCCTCATAAAGGAGCTCCATCCAGCTTCAGCTCAGTCTCAGAGGAATCATGGCTCCCAGGAGGATGGAAACCAAACCTCTGATCTTCTGCCTGAAGACGCTGCTGCTGCTGTACTCCTTCATCTTCTGGGTGAGAACTTTATTTATCTGCTGCGTTCCTTCATCTTCTGGGTGACAACTTTATTTATCTGCTGCTGCTGTACTCCATCTTCTGGGTGAGGACCTGGTTCATCTCCTGATCTTGTAGCTCACAGCTCAGATTTCACTAAAATCCTTGTTCATGTTTCAGATGTGTGTCTGTAAAGTTCATGTCTTCTACTGGTTGTTGAGGTAAACTAAACAGAGAGTTTCCTGGTTTAAACCAGATCAAACCGGTTGTTGAGGTAAACTAAACGGAGAGTTTCCTGGTGTTCCACTCAGAGGTCAGAGGTGCAGTAATTATCTGGAGTCTGAGGAATGACGAGTGAAACGCCGACACCAAGACGATAATGAAGATCTGAACTCACAGCAACGCTGCTGGGGATGTTTATAACTAGTCCTGTTTAACTAGTCCTGTTTTAACTAGTCTTATCTTTAACTAGTCCTGTTTTAACTAGTTATCATCTCTACTAGTCCTGTTTAACTAGTCCTGTTTTACCTAGTCCTGTTTTAACTAGTTATCATCTCTACTAGTCCTGTTTAACTAGTCTTATCTTTAACTAGTCCTGTTTTAACTCGTTCAGTTTTAACTAGTCCTCTTTAACTAGTCTTATCTTCAACTAGTCCAGTTTAACTAGTCTTATCTTTAACTAGTCGTGTTTTAACTAGCTCATCGCTACTAGTCCTACCAATTAGTTTGTGTTCTGGTTGTTGTTTACTAACCAGTTTGTGTTCTGATTCTAGTTCGGGTTGTTGTTGACTCACCCACTTTGTGTTCTGGTTGTTTACTAACCCTACCATCACTAGTACGACTGTTGACTAGTCTCTAGTTGTGACTTTGGTTGTTGCCTCTGTCTGTTACCTGTCCAGGTGTAAACCAGAGTCACTTCCTGATTGTGTTGTTGCTGTGTTGCTTTGTTGGTTTGTGGTTGGGGTTAGGATTATGTTAGGATTAGGTTCAGTGTTAGGATTAAGGTTAGGATTAGGTCAGGGCTAGGTTTAGTGTTAGGATTAAGGTTAGGATTAGGTTAGGGCTAGGTTTAGTGTTAGGATTAAGGTTAGGATTAGGTTAGGGCTAGGTTTAGTGTTAGGATTAAGGTAGGGGACATTAGTGCATGTCTCAATGGACATGCTGGGGTTAGGATTAGGTGGCTTTGTCTGTTTCTAAGGTTAGGATTCGGTTTAGGTGGCTTTGGCTGTTTCTGGTTCTTCTTTTCTCTAACCAATCCTGTTCTTCTGACTGCTTTCCTGAGTTTGAACTCACAGTTTGTTGCTTTGAGCTTCTATTGTCATCTGGTTGTCATTTTGTCACTTTGTTGTTGGAGTCATGTGGAGCTGAATCACTGAACTCCTCCCTGTAGTCGGGTTCAGACCAGTTAGAGGTTTGTTTTTATGAGATCAGTCAGTAGATTTACACCATGGAATGTATTGTTACACTAATTAAAACAAGGAGGCTGATTACTAATGAACCTGTGAACCTGATGGTCTGTTACTGGGTCAGAACCACTGATATGGTGCCTCTGGGTCAGGTTGGTGTTGTCAATGAGAACCAGCATTTACCTGGTCAAATAAAGGTCAAATGAAGGCCAAATAAAAGTCAAATAAAGGTCAATAACGAAAGTCAAATAAAGGTCAAATGAAGGCCAAATAAAAGTCAAATAAAGGTCAAATAAAGGTCAATAACGAAAGTCAAATAAAGGTCAAATGAAGGCCAAATAAAAGTCAAATAAAGGTCAAATAAAGGTTAAATGAATGTTAAATAAATGTTAAGGTTAAATAAAGGTTAAATAAAGGTTAAATCAGTAAATAAACAAATCTTTGTCTGACACTGAACAGAGCTGCTGGTGTTCTTCCACTTTCATGAGTTCCCAGCACCGCAGAACCTTCCAGAGAATAAAATAATGATTAATATTCAGTTTTTAATGACCCTCCTGCATTGTTTCCTGACCCGGCCTGTGGCTCCCCCCCCCCCCCCCCCCCCCCCCCCCCCCCCCCCCCCCCCCCCCCCCCAAGGTGACAGGTGTGGTCCTGCTGTCTGTGGGACTGTGGTGGAAGTTCACGCTGGGTCCATACACTCTGCTGATCTCCAGCGGTCCGTCCAACGGTCCCCTGGTCCTCAGCGGTACCGGAGCCGCCATCGTGCTCTTCGGGCTGTTCGGCTGCTTCGCCACCTGCAGGGGGCGCCCCTGGATGCTGAGGCTGGTGGGTCTGGGTCTCCTTGTGGGTTCTACTTCCTGTGTTGTTCTGCATTGGTCCATTCTCTGTGGAGACTCTTGGTTCTGGTCCAGGATCAGTGTAGGTCCAGGTCTAGGTTTAGTCCTCCAGACCTCCTCACTGACTTCAAACACAACATGTCCAACATTTAACCAAAACCAAGAAACATTCCAGCAATGTTCCACCAATGTTCCACCAACGTTCCAGGACCAGAACCAAAGAGCTTCAGAACCAAACTTCAGAATGGATCTTCAGATCTAGGGTTAGAACAAAGATCAGAGGTTGTCCTCCAGCTTCACCTCGAGTTCATTAAAGCCTGTTTCTGCTGATCCTGTAAAATAATAAGACAGGAAGTGACATCACTGTGTTTCCTGCTGACCCCTCCTCAGTATGCCATCTTTCTGGCGCTGGTGTTCATGACAGAACTCATCGCTGGAATCTCTGGATTCGTCTTTCGTCACGAGGTCAGAAACACACCACAGTTTACATCAGCTGTTGGTTCTGACGGTTTCTGTTGGGTCTAACAGGTTCTATTGGTTCTAATGGGTTCTGTTGGTTCTGACAGATTTCTGTTGGTTCTGACTGGTTCTGTTGGTTCTGACAAATTTCTGTTGGTTCTGACGGGCTCTGTTGGTTCTGACAGATTTCTGTTGGTTCTGATGGGTTCTGTTGGTTCTGACAGATTTCTGTTGGTTCTAATGGGTTTCTGTTGGTTCTAACGGGTTCTGTTGGTTCTGACGGGTTCTATCTATTCTGACAGATTTCTATTGGTTCTGACTGGTTCTGTTGGTTCTAATGGGTTTCTGTTGGGTCTAACAGATTCTGTTGGTTCTAATGGGTTCTGTGCATTCTGACAGATTTCTGTTGATTCTGACTGGTTCTGACAGATTCTGTTGGTTCTGACAGGTTTCTGTTGGTTCTGACGAGTTCTGTTGGCTCTGTAGAGTTCTGTTGGTTCTAATGGGTTTCTGTTGGTTCTAACGGGTTCTGATGGGTTCTGTTGGTTCTAATGGTTTCTGTTGGTTCTGATGGGTTTTGTTGGTTCTAATGGGTTTCTCTTGGTTCTAACGGGTTCTGTTGTTCAGATCAAAGGGACGTTCCTGAGCTCCTTCGGTGAGGCGGTGATGAGATACAATGGACGAGACGACAGAAGTCTGGCTGTAGACGGCGTCCAGCGCAGAGTGAGTCTAACTGATAATAATTCATCAACAGAGTTTCATTACTGAGGATAGAAAACGTTGAAGAGTTGTGATGAATCCTCAACATTCAGTTTGAAGTATAAATCCCCAACAACATTCAGTTTAAAGTATAAATCCTCAACAATATTCAGTTTAAAGTATAAATCCTCAACAACATTCAGTTTAAAGAATAAATCCTCAACAACATTCAGGTTACAGTGCAGCAGCTTCTCACTGACTGATGTTTCACCTCTGATCATTTACTTCTAGACTGATAAAATAAGGACTTGGCTTTCATATGTTTGTTCTTCTACTTATGCAGGCTTTTATTCAGTCATTAATGATTCTAATTTTTGATAATTGGCTCACATCCTCCTTAATGAACTAAATGCAGCCAGTGACTCTAAAACAGAATGAGGATCTTCAGTATTTAGGGTTCTCATCGTGTCACACCGGTGTTCTAGTGTTATGATATGTTGATGTGGTTCTCATGGTTCTGTTCTTATTCCTTCATACTTTTAGTTCTCATGTTGATGAGTCACATGGTTTTTATTTGGACATGAGCTATCAGAACTGTCATCCGTTGACTTCACTCAAAGATCTACAGACTGAATGTCAAAGCAAATAAAAACGACTGAGAATCTAACTCAGGTGTTGAAGGTAATGTCGATGTAAACTTTGAAGAATTGTTTCTTCATAAAGCCATTAGGTTTAATTGCTTAAAATCACCTGTAGGGGCTAAAAATGGACTAAACTATCATTAAACACAACAAAGATTTTGTCTTTTGGTAGTTTTGGTTGTTTCTTAAAAGCAGTAATTTTAAAACCTGCATCCGTCATGTAGCCCCGCCCACAGTGACTGTGATTGGTTTAAAGACATACATAATACCATAGTCTTTTAATCACCTGTTATGGTAATCAGATGCAGTCAGACCTTGAAGTTCTACAGAACATTCTTTAAAACAGAGACTGTGGTTCTATGTGGTTCTATGCGGTTCTATGCTGTTCTATAGTTCTATGCTGATGATGTTCTACTGTCTGTGTGTGATTGTTGAACAGAACCCGTTTATTCCGCCTGTTTCCTCTGCAGCTGCACTGCTGTGGCGTTTATAACTACACCAGCTGGTTCAGCAGCGTTTATTTCCCCGTTGGAGGGCTTCCTGCCAGCTGCTGCGTGACGTTCTCCGACTGCAGTGGAACCGACCTGAAGAACACGACTGTGGCTGGACGCAAAGTCCACAAACAGGTCAGCAACACATGAACTGTTGTCGTCTTCTATCATCTTCTGCTGCTAGAGTCACAATGAAACAATCCAGACTAAAGTTTTCACATCTGAGCAGCTTTGAAAAGAGGAAATTCTTGTAAACTAAAAATTTGATTGAAAATGTTTGAAAGTTGGCTTTTTTTTAATCTTTCACAAATTCCAAAGCCAGACAAGTTGAGGGTTGTCTAATATTGAATATATGTTGATAGAAACAGAATTAAAATGATGGTCCAGATGAAGTCCAGATGTTCCCACAGCAACCCCTGCTGCTGCTGGATTTTATTTTTTATTTTTTTATTTAACCTTTATTTAACCAGGATAAACACCACAGTCTGGTTCCTTCTACCAGCTGCTCTTATAGTCAAAGGGAATTATTAGCAGCTGATACTTTACTAAAATGCGAAATTAGTAGAACTGGGATCATCGTCTTGTAGTTTAAGCAGATAAATGAGTTTTAGAGATAAGATCAATTATTAACTGTAGAGTGGTTCTGGTTAGGTTAACCCACTAACTGTATGTTTGTAAAACATTCAGATTTGATGATGATGATGATGATAATGATGGTGGTGATGATGGTGGTGATGATGATGGTGATGATGATGGTGATGATGATGGTGATGATGATGATGATGATGGTGGTGATGATGGTGGTGATGATGATGGTCGTGATGATGGTGATGATGATGGTGGTGGTGGTGGTGGTGATGATGGGATGATGATGGTGGTGATGATGATGATGGTGATGACAATGGTGATGATGGTGATGATGATGATGGTGATGATGATGGTGGTGATGATGATGGTGGTGATGGTGATGGTGGTGATGATGGTGATGGTGATGGTGATGGTGATGGTGATGGTGATGATGATGATGATGTGATGGTGATGGTGATGATGATGATGATGGTGATGGTGGTGATGATGATGATGATGATGATGATGATGATGATGGTGGTGATGATGGTGATGATGATGGTGATGGTGGTGATGATGGTGGTGATGATGGTGATGATGATGGTGGTGATGATGGTGATGGTGATGATGGTGATGGTGGTGATGATGATGATGGTGATGGTGATGATGGTGATGGTGATGGTGATGGTGATGGTAATGGTGATGATGGTGATGATGATGATGATGGTGATGGTGGTGATGATGATGATGGTGATGATGGTGGTGATGATGGTGATGATGATGGTGATGGTGGTGATGATGGTGATGATGATGATGATGAAGATGATGTTTTATCTCCAGGGTTGTTATGAAGTGGTGACGTCCTTCATAGAGAGCAACATGGGAATCATTGCTGGAGTCACATTTGGTATTGCCTTCTCCCAGGTATAACTGTAGTACTACTCTGCATACTGTAGTACTACTCTGTTTTCCTGTAGTACTGCTCTGTATTACTGTAGTACTACTCTGTTTGACTGCAGTACTACTCTGTTTGACTGTAGTACTACTCTGTATATTGTAGTACTGCTCTGTTTTACTGTAGTACTACTCTGTTTTACTGTAGTACTGCTCTGTTTACTGTAGTACTACTCTGTATTACTGTAGTACTACTCTGTATTACTGTAGTACTACTCTGTTTTACTCAGTTTTTTTTTGATTTACCCTCAGATTCCACTGCTGTATTTAAAATCTTGGTTTCTTTAAATCAATCAGAAACTGTAGAACCAGAATGAAACAAACCAAATCGTCAGAATCACTTCATTCTCCACAAAGATTCTGGTTCAGACCAACAGCTGGGACATCTGGAGTTCCAGATGTTCTGGTTCCACACAACTGCAGGACTCTTAATGAAGCACAGTGAAGAACCGTGACAGAAACTATTCAGTAGAGTTAGGATTAGTTCAGAGGGTTGGAGGGAAACCAAGCTGAGATGGAAGAATGAAACTAAACCAGATTTTAAATGACAACTTAAACCAGATAATAAATAATAACTTAAACCAGATATTAAATACTAATTTAAAGTAGATAATAATTCATCTGTCTGTTTCAGCTCGTTGGAATGTCTTTGGCCTGTTGTTTGTCTCGCTTCATCAACGCCAACCAGTACGAAATGGTTTAACAGGTAATCCGGCTGTTAACTAACCACAGATGGTTTAACAGGTAATCCAGCTGTTAGCTAACCATAGATAGTTTAACAGGTAATCCAGCTGTTAACTAACCAGAGATGGTTTAACAGGTAATCCAGCTGTTAACTAACCACAGATAGTTTAACAGGTAATCCAGCTGTTAACTGACCAGAGATGGTTTAAAAGGTAATCCAGCTGTTAACTAACCACAGATGGTTTAACAGGTAATCCAGCTGTTAGCTAAACTAACCACAGATGGTTTAACAGGTAATCCAGCTGTTAGCTAAACTAACCAGAGATGGTTTAACAGGTAATCCAGCTGTTAATGAACCAGAGATGGTTTAACAGGTAATCCAGCTGTTGGCTAACCATAGATAGTTTAACAGGTAATCCAGCTGTTAACTAACCACAGATGGTTTAACAGGTAATCCAGCTGTTAACTGACCAGAGATGGCTTAACAGGTAATCCAGCTGTTAACTAACCACAGATGGTTTAACAGGTAATCCAGCAGTTAGCTAAACTAACCAGAGATGGTTTAACAGGTAATCCAGCTGTTAACTAACCAGAGATGGTTTAACAGGTAATCCAGCTGTTAACTGACCACAGATGGTTTAACAGGTAATCCAGCTGTTTACTGACCAGAGATGGTTTAACAGGTAATCCAGCTGTTAACTAACCACAGATGGTTTAACAGGTAATCCAGCTGTTAACTAACCACAGATGGTTTAACAGGTAATCCAGCTGTTAACTGACCACAGATGGTTTAACAGGTAATCCAGCTGTTAACTGACCACAGATGGTTTAACAGGTAATCCAGCTGTTAACTGAGCAGAGATGGTTTAACAGGTAATCCAGCTGTTAACTGACCACAGATGGTTTAACAGGTAATCCAGCTCTTAACTAACCAGAGATGGTTTAACAGGTAATCCAGCTGTTAACTAACCCAAACCTAACCCTGAACCCGAATCTAAACATAGACTTAAACCTAAATCTGAACTTAATGCAAGTTTAACCCTAACCAGAACCTTACCCTAACCCTACCCTAAATTTGAACCTAACCCTAACCTTATCTTAAACCTAACCTAACCCCCGGATGAGTAAAAAATGGCACAAACTTCCTGTTTTCTGTCTTTTCCAGAGAGATGAAGAAGTGCGTTGCTGTGGAAACCTGTTGTATTTATTTAGTGTTTTGCTGTGAAAAAGGGAAAGTTGTTTTTTAAATTAATAACAGTAATATTCTGGTCCCTGAAGAAACACTGTAGGAGTTTAACTTTGATTGTATTCTTTATTGTGAGGAAATAAACGGTGGAATTACACTGGGTTGTGTTGATGAATCCAATGAAAGCGTCACATATGGGAGAATCTAAAATATTTATAAAATGGAAAATATGACAATGACTGCATATGAAAAATAGTTACTGTGGCGGTAAAAATATTACCTGATATAACCCTATAAACATAGAAATGATTTCATTATTAAATATTTAATGAGCTGTTTTCATGTTCAAAATACAAAAATTCTACAAAATCATATGAAGTTTATGCTTTTAATGTGTGACAGGAAAGTAAAGATTATCAGATTTCAAATAGAAAAACACTATATCTATATCTATCTAGATCTATATGAAGGAAAGGACTTTTTATGACAAACTTTCAGGTAAGTTCCTTAGAATTCTAATAAGTTTATAAAATAACTCTCACAGCTGAAACATGAACACAGATGGTGTCATAAAAACACACCAGAGACTACACAACATACACAATATACACAACATACACAACACACAGCATGCACAACATACACAATACACACAACATGCACAATACACACAACATATACAACATGCACAATACACAACATATACAACATACACAATATACACAATATACACAACAGACACAACATACACAACATATACAACATGCACAACATACACAATACGCACAACATAGACAACATGCACAACATACACAACATACACAATATAAACAATACACACAACACACACAACATACACAACATGCACAATACACACAACATATACAACATTCACAATATACACAATATAAACAACATAGACAACATGCACAGTATACACAACATACACAACATACACAATATAAACAATATACACAACACACAACACACACAACATGCACAATACACAACATATACAACATACACAATATACACAATATACACAACACACACAACATATACAACATACACAATATACACAATATACACAACACACACAACATACACAACAATGCACAATACACAACATAGACATGCACAACATACACAATGCACACAACATACACAACATGCACAATATACACGATATACACAACACACACAACATACACAATATACACAACACACACAACATACACAACATGCACAATATACAATACACACAACATATACAACATACACAATATACACAACATACACAACATACACAATACACACAACACATACAATATACACAATACACACAACATATACAACATACGCAATATACACAACATATGCAATATACACAATACACAACATACACAACAATACACAACATACACAACAAAGACAACACACACAACATACACACCAATACACAACACATACAACATACACAATATAAACAATATACACAACAGACACAATATACACAACATACACAAAATATACAACATACACAATACACACAATATACGCAATATACACAACATACAATATACACAACTTACACAACACACATAACACACAAATACACAATATACACAACATACACAATATACACAACTTACACAACACAACACACACAACAAACACAATATACACAACATTTACACAATATACACAAGACACACACAACACATGCAATAAACACAATATATACAACACAACATACACAATATACACAACATTCACAACATATACAACACACACAACATACACAATATACACAACATACACAACATATATAACATACACAACATACCCAACACTTACACAATATACACAAGACACACAACACATGCAATAAACACAACACACACAACATACACAATATACACAACATACACAACATACACAAAATACACAATATACACAATACACACAACACACGCAATAAACACAACATACACAACACACACAACAATGCCCAACATCATCTGGCTCACGGAGTCATGGCTGACCCCCACCATCCAGGACCATTTCGTCCAACCAGCAGTTCTTCAGAGGTCTGTCTGATGACCAACATCTGGTGCAGAGATGTTGTTTATCTCTCTAAGTCCTGTTCATCCAACCTGGAACTTTTAACCATCAGGAATTCTCCTCCTTCATCCTCAGTGTTGTCTACATTCACCCTCAGGAGGACGCTGCATTATCCGAGCTACATGAGGCTATCTCCAGCTACCAGGCTAACCACTGGGAAGCTGCCCTCATCGTGGCCGGGGATTTTATCAGTGCCAACCTGAGGAAGGTGATGCCAGAACTCTGCCACCAGAGACAGAGACAGAACTTTGGACCATTGGGCAGGTCAGACCATGCCTCCAGCCTCCTCCTGCCCTGGTACAAGCAGCTCAGGTGGAGAGACCGACCACAAAAAGATAGAAAACAACCAAAATATGAGAAAACAAATGCCAAAATGTCAAAATGCTATGCACTGTGACTAAAATGCAGAAAAACAACCAAAATGTGACCTTAAACAACCACAAAAAGATGGAAAACGACCAAAATATGACTTAAAACAACCACAAAAAGCTGGAGGAAAAAATTACCCAAAACAACTAAAATGTGATGCAGAAAGACCAAAATGTGAGAATAAAACTACCAAAATGCCATGCACAATGACTAAACTGTAGCAAAACAACCAAAGTATGATTTAAAACCACCACAAAAAGATGGAAAACGACCAAAATGTGACTCAACAAGCAGCAGCTGAAGAGAACAGCTCAGCGGAGACAGAAGTGACCAATCAGAGGCCGCCCTGCAGGACGCCCTGGAGACAGCCAACTGGGAAATGTTCCAGCTCTGGTGATGATGTCACTTTACGGAGACGGTTGTGGGATTTATTGGGAAACTAGTGGAGGACACTATCCCCAAAAAAACCACCAGGGAGTTTCCCAACCAGAAGCCGTGGATGAACAAAGACATCCGCTTTAGACGCTCTGAAGTCTGAAGTATCATCACCTGGACGGGAGCATCACCACCTGGACGGGAGCGTCTCCTCCTGGACGGGAGCGTCTCCACCTGGACGGGAGCGTCTCCTCCTGGACGGGAGCGTCTCCACCTGGACGGGAGCGTCTCCTCCAGGACGGGAGCGTCACCACCTGGACGGGAGCGTCTCCTCCTGGACGGGAGCGTCTCCTCCTGGATGGGCAGCAGCACCCAGTAGGACTTCATGGCCCTGAGGAGGGTGGTCCACTGGGCTGAGAACCATCAGAACCACGCTCCCCAACCTGCAGGACATTTACTACAAACGCTGCAGGTTAAAGGCCACCCACCCCAGCCACAGACTGTTCTCTCTGCTGCCACCAGGGCGGTGTTATCGCAGCCTGAAGGCAAACACAGAGAAGATGAGGAGGAGGCTGTCCTTCTGCTGAACCTGAAACAGTAGATCAATCATGATCAACCTGCAGATATCCACCATGCTGTTCATACCTCACCTTGTATCTAAATATTACCCTGCACTATTTGACACTTTTTATTTTTATTTTGCTTATTTTTCTCTATATTTGTATACATTCATATATTTATTTATTGTGTGTTTTTTATTCTTCTTATTATAGTTTCGGTGTGGAACAGGACTTCAGTGCATTTCACTGTGTGTTACTGTGAAATGCAATCTGTATTATTCCGTGTTTGTGATTTTTTTAAAAAAGTTCTTCAATCTTGAAACATCATAAATAAAACCTGATCAAAATAAGACTTAAATCATAAATCAGCTGTTAGTGAAAAATAAAACATACCAGCATTACATTTATAGAATAAGAGAAAAGAGTTGTAATGTTGCGGAACAGCCAGCAGGAGGCGCCAACATCAACCCTAATAAACAGTTTATTCATCCATTAACAAGCTTTAGTTTCTACGAATGACGATGACAAAAATAAAATATGAATCTAATAAATCACAATCAAATCCATAAACATCATTCCAGCTCTGAACACCCCCACAGTGGATCTAAATGGAACAATCCAGACTTCCAGAGGAACGTTCCACCCCCTGATAGAACAGCTCTGCTGTCATACATGACGGAAATATACACAGAGACAGTAAACATGTTAGTTCTTCAACATGAGTGGCTGTTAGTGGAGCCTCCTGTGATTGGCTGTCTGGTCCGTCCTGCTGCTCTTCGCCCCGCCCCCTCCCGGTGCTACTTCCTGGTTAACGGAACCGGAGCAGCTGAAACTCACCGACAGCAGGCGGAGTCCAGCCCCTACTCACGGCGCCTGCTCCCCGTACAGAGCAACGGGAAGCAGCCGGGACCGAAGCACCTCCAGCGGCCAGGAGCAGTCCCGACACACGGAGCTCCGAGCCTCCCGGTGAGTGTTTACCGAGCTGACGGTGTTTACGGCGGTGAGCAAGCGGGAGTTTAGCGGTTAGTAACGGGCGGAAACACGCAGCGTTAACAGGTTTTGTGTCCGGTGTGTTTAACCGTCGACTATCCGGTTTAACGTCCGCTAAATGAAGCAGGAGCAACATGGTTCCATTACCGGACAAGCCTCCTTTAGGCTCGTCCATCTTCTACCGCAATGTTCTAAAACAAGGTGGTTCCATTACCGGACACTGCCGTTTCCAACTCGGTGGACGCCGGCTGTGTGACGACGTTGTCTCTGATTGGCTGCAGGGCTGATTTCAGCTAATTCATCTTTAATGATCTCACACACCTGTCCAGAACCGGCGGGACGGTGCTACCGGAGCTGTCCGGTAACAGATGGAATGAATAAAGTAATGTTTAAACTTGTGGACCAGTTCTGGTGCTGCTGATGGAAATAAACCGAGAACTGAACAGAACAGCAGAACGTCATGATGTAAGGTCCAAACATTTAATCAGAGCTCTGATGGAAAAACATAAAAAACACAAACTCAAAATCAGACTGAAAATAATCTGAATAAAAACTGACTGGAAGAACATCTGATCTACAGATGCTGAAGTTTACAGATGGTCCCTGAACGCCTCACAGTCCTATCTATCTATCTATCTATCTATAGTCTATCTATCTATCTATCTATCTATCTATCTATAGTCTATCTATCTATCTATCTATAGTCTATCTATCTATCTACCTATCCTGTTAGGGAATTCTGCGATGTCAAAAGAGGAATCAGGAGGCAAACTCAGGGACACTCTGGAGACTCAGATGGCTTATGTTGAGAATAAGGTTTACTGAATTCAGGAGAAATGATACAGCGAGTAACACAGTGACGTGAGCACTGGCAGCATCAGTTCTGAGGAGTCTCTCTGGTCTTGGGCATATATACTGTTTGGAAGGCATGCCATGTTTATGTTATACTGTAAATGTGGAGGCAGGACTGTTAGTTCAGGATCCATCTGAACAGGAACACAGCAATATAATCTTGTTGTTCTGACATCGTCAGCCAGATAGTTGGTCTTTTATCCCTATGTTATGTTTACCAAGCGTCTGTCTGTCTCAGGGTCATATTAGGGGACAGAGAGAGCATACGCAAGTTTGTATCCTCTATCTAGGAGAACCATGAGTCAAGGGTGACCATTTGGGATGACTCGGCATTTAGGCTGTCATAAACTAGAACCACCTCAGTCATGAGAAAGTGAGTAATTTTTCCTTCACAAATCCCTCCTTTTTGATCGTAAGATCAAACCTAAACATTAAGTAAAAGGGAAAATTACCATTTGGAAAACGTAGGTCAGAGAGCTCCAGAAAACTGATCCTGTAACATTTAAAAACATTCATTTCTTATCAAAAATAGTCACGAGGTAATTGATCACATTCTCCAATACATTATTTAAATTCAATTAATAATAAATTCAATCACACATTAGATTTTATAAGTCAACTAACAGACTGTGAGCCTCAAAGGTTTATGCAGGTAGGAACGAAAACCCAGTGGGACAAAAATTTCCTACCACCCCTCTATAAGCTTGGAAATAGTTTGACTACACCAAATTCATGGGGCAGCAATCCTAGAGATCTGCATAACAGCTCATTAGCCTGTTTCCCTAAGAGCTTCAGTTGGTATCCAGGCAGCACAGTTACTGTCATGTTATTCATGATTCTCAAAAACATACAACATAATATAAAACTTATTATAAGGCACAATTAATGAATAAGATTCAAACAAAACTAATAAATGTGGTGTAGATGTGACAAACTTATGTATGAGATGTGTGTGGTGTTTGTATGTATATGGATATGTTGTGTGTGTGAGTAAGCAGTTGCATCCCTCTAACTGATCTGGTCTAAATCATCTTTTATTCGTTCCATTCACACCGTGGGAACGATGTTCGAGACCCTCCTATTTCTCAGATCAGCACAACTCAAATGAGCACAATGATGCAATGTGTGAATCAGTATACAGCAACACATCTAGTAAAATTCATAAATCACACTAAAATGTTGTTAAAATCATTGATTAATTTTAAGGTAAATGCTTCCATCACAGTATAATTTCCAGTTACTATTAAATTATTCAGTATTCTTCATCCAGCAATCACTATCTTTTGTACTGATATTTATATCTAAATTTTACATTTTAATCCACTTATCCAATTCTATATTATCCACTATTTATCTATTACTAATTTAATCACTTCAAAAACATTACTACTTGTTGCATGCTTTAGCACACATTTTATCATATTAATATTAAATGAGACTACAACTCGTAAGCAAACCATTAACACTAATATTATTGTTAGAAATATGATTCAAATCAGGCCTGTGCTAAAAAATTCAAACAATCCTGAAAACTTTCTAAAATCAAATCTGTGAAATTATTTCAACCTTTAACTATTACTTTGCAAGTTCCTCCCTGATCGTCCAGGAGAAGGACAAGTTCCATCCAATTTTATAAACTTTATAAAATGTATTTTTACTTTAATTTTACTGTTTCAAACTGTAATTTGTCCGGATTATTTGAGATGTTCTTTCTCGTTTTATTAATATCTTCTCTTATTTTGCTTAGTTTTATTCTATTTTACTTTTATCTGGTTCTTTGTTGTAATAATTCTTTAGCTCTTTAATTCTCTAACTTTTATCACTTTTAATTTTTTACCCTCAACACTAATTTACTTCTCAAATGACCTATCTCCCTTGTTACATTCCACGTGCCAATCTAGGTAATTAAGTCATTTAATTTATTGTCATTATACTATTTATTCTAGTTTACAGTTCTTACTTCTCTCCTATAATTTGCTCAGTCTTCTATGTTTACATCTATTAACTGTTAAAGCACTTAGTGAACGCTATTTTTAAATGTGCCACATAAATAAAATCAATATTTTTATTATTACTACTTTAAAGCCTAGGAACACATTTGATTATTCTTGATAGTTCTTCAACCTAAATAGGTGCCAGATCCTGATTGCAATTTCCTAATTAGGGTTCATTATTTGGAACTCAAACTTAACAATTATTGATATTTACACTGTTTTTCTACGGTTTGCGTCCCCAACCAAGGCTGCACCCCCATTATTGCATTCAAAGGATGCTTTATATAAGACTTTCTACAGTTGGTTTCAACTAATGGTACATTCGATACTTCATAATCTATTTTTTTTTTGAGTTTGACTGATTGGATTCTCAGTAATTTGCATGAATTAATCTAGACTAGGAGATGTTGATTGTTAACATCTTATGCAACCTATTTTGTCATTTGCTACTATTTAGTAAATTCAGTAATGTTTATGGGAAAGTCAGAGGAGAAGCAGTCTGCTGCACCTCTCTCCATCCTTTAATCTAAACCATTCCAATTTAACTGCTTTATAGTCTGCTAGAGAAGAAATTATTGATGTAAACATGGCAGAATACATGGAATTAGGCATATTCTGATACACCCAACACTTGCTTAGATTACGTTCTTGAGCATAACCCAGCATCAATCTCACAGTGGAGTTCTCATTACTCCTGATGTGTGTCTCTCTAGACTCTGCCACAGAATGCATTTTTTTATTTATGCTAAGCTGAACAGGTGGTTTTCTTCTTCAGTAGGCATTTAAACCTAAAAGATACAGTTTAAAATTAATTGCATAATCACCACACACAGGATAATTTACAAGTGATCTATCTATAGTCTATCTATCTATCTGTCTATCTATAGTCTATCTATCTAACTGTTCTGTCTTCTCTTGTGGTTTATTTCAGGTGGGGTCGGTGGGGCAAAAGGGTTGGCTGGAGACCCCATCAGGGACCCAGAGGGTCCGGCCGTCCTGGTTGGTCCAGAGTGTGTGAGGTCAGGATCTGGTTCAGGATCTAATCCTCTAAGAAGCTTAGCGGCTAAGTTTGGCGCTGCCCTGTGAAGCTCTGCATCATGATGCAGATCTGCGACTCCTCCAACCAGAAGAACTCGCTCTTCACAGCCATGACCCGCTTCATCGGCGCCGTCAACAACATGGACCAGACGGTGATGGTACCCAGCCTGCTGCGGGACGTCCCATTGGACGACGGCGCTGAGCCCAAGCCGGGTTCCTCCTTCTTCCATCAAGACATGTACAGCTCCTACGTCCTGCTTAAGTCCATCAGGAACCACATGGAGTGGGGCGTCCTCCAGGGAGACCAACGGCGGTGGGACAAAGACGATGTGACGGAAGAAGATGACCTGGAGAAACAGTTTCACTTCCACCTGAATGGACTCCACAGCATCCTGTCCAAGCTGACGCTGACCACCGACATGCTGACCAACCGCTACAAGGAGGAGGTCGGCTGCAGGAAGTGACACCAACAAACCAGGCCCACTTCCTGTCAGCTCCAGGAACCTCAAACCGTTTAGATTCTCCTTCAGTCAGATGTTTGTTTGGTCCAAACATCTTCAGTTTCTGATCACTGAGGAAAGAAAGCAGAAAATGTTCCCTGAAGAAGCTGCAGTTACAGAATTTAAGCAGTTTTTATTCTCTGATCGATAAATAATCACTGGAAGCAGCTGCTGTTGATGGAGCTCCATATTGTCTGAAACGGCTGAATTCAGTCAAATTAAACAACCACTCCACTAATAAATCCATCCAGTTATCTTCAGACTCTACAGAGAATTTTCTGCTTTTCTTTCCTCATGATCTAAACGTTGCTTTAACAGTTTTCTGACAAACTAGCGGATTAACGGTGAACGTCTCTGACTTTTTATCTGTTAAAACTCTGAAACATTCAGTAAATTGAACTTTTTTAACATTTTCTCACCAAACTTTCAAACCAATCAAATCTGCAGTGGAACTTTTCTATTAAAAGTGGAACCAAAGAACCCGTCGGACGTTCTGCTCCTTTTAGTGTTTGGTTCTGTCCTGTTTAGTTTGGACTCTGAGAACCAAGGAACTGTTTCTAATCGGAGATTTTAAAAACTCTAAACTCGTGTTGCTTCGATTCCAACGTCTTTGAATCCATCTGACGTCCACAAATGTTGAGTGGTTCTTCTGGAGGAAGATGTCAAAGTGTCCTTGAAGCAGCAGAAACTGAACGCTGGATGAAGGTTTCTGCAGATCGTTTCACTCTTTCTGTTCCTCACCTGCTTTTCTTTGCACTCTGTTTTCTCTCCTGTTTTCATGCTGCAGATTCCAAACTATGCAAACATCGACTCACCAAATGCTTTGATTTTTAAGTGAACTCAAGAAAACGTTGATTTTTTTTTCTCCTACAAAGTTCAGAAGCATAAAAACACTTCAGGTCGGAGTGAAGAAACAGATTCAATGCAGAGTTTATGATGTTTACATGAGTTCAGCTGATGGACAGAAGATGGAAGTTCATCACTTGGAGCTTCTGAAAATCTGGACTTTCTGTTTTCACTTTGGTGGTTTTAGACATTTTCTAGACAAACAGCTGTTAGAAGTGACAGAACGGAGAACGTATGACTGAAGAGAGTCAGAAACATTCATTCATTCTTCCACTAAGTCATCGACTGGTTTTGTGACTTCAGTGGTTGAAAAGGACGAGACGTTTGATGAACCTGAAACAATGATCAGAACCAGCTGGAAACATTTTAGATGAAGCTTTAATCTGGAATAAATCGAGTCGCTGACATTTCTTTAAAAACAAACTGTGTGGAAAAGTCTAAATGTTTCTATTTAACGTTCTGCTTGGAAATTTAAGGTCTGCTGAATATTTTCTGTTTTAATTCATTCTGAGAGAATCAAACCTTCAAGCCTTTGAATGTTTAGACACGAACTCTGATGTTCTCCAGATTTTCTCGTCTCACTGATCCCCATTGGAGGTTAATTTTAAAAGTCCTTGTTAAAGTCTTGAAGAGGCTCCAGGTGTGTTTTTAGAACTTATTAATTCAGAAAGGAACTTCCTGTGCCAGATGGTGTTAAAAATGACAAGAACATGAGAATAAACCAGCAGTAGAACCTTAAAAGTGTTTTAGCGGAGCCAGGAAGCCCGAAGAGGAATAGTTTAAACTGCAGTGAGGAACAGTTTAAACTGCAGTAAGAAATAGTTTAAACTGCAATTCTGAATGTGTTTCTGGTTTTTACTGAAGCTGCTCAGAAACAGAGACTTTAAGCTGATTCTCTAACATCAGATCTGACTGGAGGTTCTGTTTTATTCTCTGTAGAACTCTGCAGGTGTTCCATTGACCTGCTACTGGGACGCCCCCTGTTGGCTCCACCAGGTAAACTTAACGTTTTCTCTGGATGATAAAAGGCAGAAAATGTAGATTTAAAAGGAACATTTTTATTGACCGTCTTCAGCTCATGAATATTCATGTCAGTGTTTCAGCAGATCTGTCAGCTGGTAGAGAAATATTCACTGTTTCACTGTTTTCACTGTTCAGGTTAACCCAAACCTTCAGGTAGAAAGAGTTTAAAAACCTTAATGGTAGAGAAATATTCAACATTTCACTGTTCAGTTTAGAGTTAAAGTTAACCCTCAGGTAGGAAGAATTTAAAAACTTTCATGGTTTTCTGTATAAAACGTTCTGCTGTTAATGAACTCAGATCTACTGATGGAAGCAGAGAAATAAATAAAACCTAAAAAAACAAGGTAACAGTCCAGGTGCTGATTGGATGAACACGCTGCGTCCTGATTGGCCAGACAGACTCTACACACAGAGAGAGAATAACTTCAGAACGGCGTCTCTGAAAGACAAAAAGACTCAGATTAATTCACAGAAACATGGAGGACAGACAGCAGGAGGACAGGTAATGGGAGGACAGGTAATGGGAGGACAGGTAATGGGAGGACAGGTAATAGGAGGACAGACAGCAGGAGGACAAGTGTGTCTGGAATTTTACCTGGCGAAGGGGATGTATGACAGGCCGTACCTGAGAAACAGACAGACAGGTGACATCAGACATCCAGGGTTCTGGTCACATTAAACCTGTTTCCTGCAGACTGAAGTCATTGTATTTGGCCCCAAACATCTTAGAAAATTGCTTTCAAAGCATATAGTTCCTCTGGATGGCATTACATTGGCCTCCAGTACTACTGTGAGGAACCTCTGCGTTATCTTTGACCAGGACATGTCCTTTAACTCACACATAAAACAAATCTGTAGGACTTCCTTTTTCCACCTGAGAAATATTGTGAAAATCAGGAACATCCTGTCTCAGAGTGATGCAGAAAAACTAGTCCATGCATTTGTTACTTCTAGGCTTGACTACTGTAATTCCTTATTATCAGGTTGTCCCAATAGCTCTCTGAAACATCTACAGCTGATCCAAAACGCTGCAGCCAGAGTACTGACGGGAGTTAGCAAGAGAGATCATATTTCTCCTATATTGGTTTCTCTTCATTGGCTTCCTGTTAAATCTAGAATAGAATTCAAAATCCTTCTTCTGACATATAAAGCTCTTAATGCCAGAGCCGTACACCAGAACAGGAAACTATGGAACAGTTTACATGTTAGCTTCTGCTTTGTATGATTCATCTATCTGATCTCACATGTATCCAACTGTGTGTTATATGTTCCTGGTTCCCCACCCCCTCTACGTCTCTACTTCTGCCCCTCTACCCCTCTACCTCTCTACCCTTCTACCTCTCTACCTCTTCTGTCCCTCTCTACCCTCCTTCCAGCAGCAGATGGGTTCCCCCACATAAAGAGCCGGGTTCTGCTCCAAGTTTCTTCCTGTTAAAGGGAGTTTTTTCTCTACTGGTTCATATGGGTTCTGGAAAGCATCTTGAGACAATTTGACCTGTAATTGGCGCTATATAAATACGTGTACAGGTAGACAGGTGTGTGTTTTACCAGGTGAAGGCCACAAACTGCAGCACACAGAAGAGCAGAGCGAGTCCATAATTCTTCCACTGCAGAGAAACAATGACATGATTTAGACTGACATCAGACAGGTGTACAGGTGACATCAGACAGGTGTACAGGTGACATCAGACAGGTTTACAGGTGACATCAGACAGGTGTACAGGTGACATCAGACAGGTTTACAGGTGACATCAGACAGGTGTACAGGTGACATCAGACAGGTGTACAGGTGACATCAGAGAGGTGACGGTTTCTCACCCAGAGAGCAGCGCAGAGCGTCAACACCAGACACACCTGCAGAGACGTGATGCGTTCAGGTGAAAACTGGAATCTAAAGGTCTAGCAGCAGCTGCTACTCTAAGGTTCTCACCAGCAGCTGCTACTTTAAGGTTCTCACCAGCAGCTGCTACTTTAAGGTTCTCACCAGCATGATGGCGGTGGCTAGTGCTCTCTCTTTAGCACACATGGTCCTCAGCTGCCGGCTCGGTCCAATCAGGAACATGGTGCTGAAACACAGAACCACCAGAGGGCGATGTTCCCTTTAAAGTTACACTGCAGGGAATGATGGGTAATGTAGTTAGTTCATACATCACAACACTAACTTGGATCTGATTGGTTCTGGTTAGTACCTGGTTAATACCTGGTTAGTTCTGGTTAGTTCTAGTTGGTTCCTGGTTAGTTCTGATTGGTTGTGGTTGGTTCTAGTTAGTTCCTTGTTGGTTCTAGTTATGGTTGGTTCCTGGTTAGTTCTGGTTGGTTCTAGTTAGTTCTGGTTAGTACCTGGCCAGAGCGCAGATGTTTCCCACACTGTAGAGGACAGCAAACACAGCAAGACCAACACCTGGAATCCACAGCAGACAGGTACCCTGAGACAGATGGACAGGTGTTACCATGGCAACAGACGGAGCGGTTACCGTGGATACAGACAGACTGTTACTATAGAAACAGAGAAGCCATTACCTCGGATAACGACAGCGGGACAGAAAACGCTGAGACAGAAAAGACAGTCTGACAGGCAGGCTGTTGCCGTGGAAACAGAAGACAGCAAAGTTCCTGTTGCCATGGATACAGAGAGGAAACTAAAGACAGCGATTTTCTGTGTACAGGTGTGCTGTCACCACGGAAACACAGAGAAAGAGAAGACAGAAGCATTGTTGCCATGGCAACCTTGGACATGGGAGGTAAGACAGTTTGGACAGGTCGTTACCATGGAAACCAACAGAAGAAGAAACAAGATGGGTTGTTCAGTCAGAAGACAGATCAGACAGTTGCCATGGTAACAGATGGCGTGGCGTCGGAGCATCCTGAACTCACCAGGATGGAACTCAAAGCGCCCAAAACGAAACAGATCAGGAAACCCTTCATTCTGGTTCCCCAGGCCAGCGTCGACACCTGATTGGCTCTCTGGAGAGACGACATCACTATCATCATCATCATCATCATCATCATCATCATCGTGTTAGTAGGTCAGCGTTCACATTTATATTATTTATGTTTAGAATGTTTGTTGTATTGACATAATTTATTTTTATAGTACATTTATTGTATTCTATTTATGTATTTGTATTTACATCATTTATTTTTGTAAATAAATGATGTAAATATCTATTTATTATATTTACAGGGTTAGGTCATTAAAATTACAGTTTTCTTTAAACTGAATAATATAATAACAGTAATAATCCTCTCCTATTAAAGCCATTGTTCCATCTCTTTAATGTGTGAATTAAACCTGAGAGGATCTGGAACTAATATCTATACTTAGAGGATTTTTATGTTTTACATCTCTTGTTTCATCAGTACAAAGATATTATATATATACATATATACATATACATATATATGATAAAGGCAGAGAAACGCAGAAAACAGCACGGTTTAGGTTTGATAAAATGAATAATTCAACTTAGGTGTTTAATGGGAAGGGGTTTGATGTGAGTTAAACTTGAACATTTACTAATAATTTAACTTGTTAATTAGGCCGAATCAGCTGTTAATAGTTCCTGATTGAGGTGTTTCCATCCACCTGTTGATAACTTTGTGACAACCAGCTTAAAAGTTAAAAACGGGAAGATTCTCAGTGGACTTCTGCAGCGTCTGTTTTCCAGGTTTCTAAGCGGGTTTCTGAAGGTTTATTCTGGATGGACAGCGGAGATACTGATGTCTTCTGAAAGTAGAAATCCTCCTGGATCAGAACATGATCATTTAGTGTCCGTGTGTTCACATCTGACTGAGTTACGGGCCTTTTTGGACTCTAAAACCGGCTTCCCGACGGCGCTAACTAGTTTCCCGCTAACGAGCAGCAGGTAACATGCTAACATGCTAACATGCTAACAACAACAGCACCTCCAGGATGCCGCTCCCATCCGCGCTCCCGTCCGCGCTCCCGTCATCCTGCCCGCTCAGAACCCTCTTTAGTTTATCCATGAAGTCCAGACTCAGCCCTCCACAGTCTCCAGAACCTTCAGGTAAAGTAACTTTCGGGTATTTTCAGGTGTTCCACCGAAACAGAAGGCATCAACAGGTGCAGCACTTCCGCCTCAGTACCGCCTCTGACCACAACGGGCCCAAAGGAGGCGCTGTTTCCCCGCAGCTGATTTATTCATGCAGGTATTTTTATTTACAGGTGAGCACAGACAGGTGTACTGATGATAAACATGACGGAGTTATGGAATAAAAACAGACATCTATACGAGAATTAAATTACATCATTTAAAAAAATTAAGTTTTTTTTTAGATTTTTACCTTTTTTGCCCACATTTAACACCAGGATCATCTTCTAGACGATGTTCCTGCTGGTTCCTAACTCATTTTATAATCAGATGGAGCCTCAGAATAAGACGAGGTTCCTGCTGGTTCCTAATTTAGTTCAATAGTCAGAGAGCTTCAGAATAAGACGAGGTTCCTGCTGGTTTCACATTTATTTTAATAATCAGATGGAGCTTCAATGTTTCATTAAATGTGATTATTATTATATTTTACTGTAGATAGAAGCTGATTCTGAGTCAGCCAGGGGGAAGGACTGACAGAAAGAGAATAAAATCCAGGATTTATTACAGGAATCTTTCACTGCTTCCTCTACTAGTAGTTTAATGTGTTTCAACCTCTGGTTCCCAACCTTCAGGGGTCGCTGGGTCAGTCTGACGGGTCACCAGGTGAAGAACAAGTCTTTAGTTCATATAAACTGCCAGTGGTTCCAGGTGGGTCCAGGGGTCCAGCTTCAGGGCACCTTGACCCGGGTGGAGCTCCAGTAGACGGGCTGAGGGACCAACACCTGGACGTGACACGTTGGACATGACTGTTTCCTCCACAGCCACTCCTCGATGCACTGCAGAGACACATCACAGTCAGGTACACCTCCATGACACACCTGGACACCTTTAAAGGCACATTTACCTGCACAAAGTCACCTCACACCTGAAGAGGATCAGGTAGAGCAAACAGAGGCTCCCTGAGGGCTCAGGTGTGATCATCGGGTGATCTGGCCATGGTCTGACCTGTGTGTGTCAGGTTTATTACCTGAGTTTATCAGGTGTGTTACCTGTGTGTCAGGTGTGTTAGCTCTTTGTGGAAGGTGTGTTACTTTTTTGTGGAAGGTGTGTTAGCTCTTTGTGGAAGGTGTGTTACCTGTGTCTCTCAGGTATGTTATCTGTGTTTCTCAGGTGTGTTACCTGTGTGTCAGGTGTGTTAGCTCTTTGTGGAAGGTGTGTTACCTCTTTGTGGAAGGTGTGTTACCTCTTTGTGGAAGGTGTGTTACCTGTGTTTCTCAGGTGTGTTAGGTGTGTTAGCTCTTTGTGGAAGGTGTGTTACCTCTTTGTGGAAGGTGTGTTACCTCTTTGTGGAAGGTGTGTTACCTGTGTTTCTCAGGTGTGTTAGGTGTGTTACCTCTTTGTGGAAGGTGTGTGTACACTGCAGCTCTCTGGTGCCGCCGCTGCCTTGCTGTAAGTCGTTGTGACAGATCAGACAAACGCTGTAGGCGTCGCTCTGCAACACAAACAGGGTTTCTGGTCACAACGCGTCCTGTTGGATTAAAATCATCGTGTCTTTAAACCCACCAGAGACATGACGTTTCGTCTCCTGAACTGGCTCCGCCTCACGGAGGGCGTGGCCTCTGGGATTGTGGGTATGAGGGAGGGTCTTCGCTCAGCGGTGGGGGCGGTGGCTTCCTGTGGGGATGGAAGGAGGCGGCGGGAGGATGAACGATGCAGCAACACCTTCGCCGTTAACGGAGCCCGAGTGGACGAGTGCAGACGAGACAGCTGCATGGCAGAGAGCGTCGACTGGAAACACAATCAAGATTCATTTAGCTTTTAGACACATCAGAGGAATTTACAGGTGAATCACCAACACATGATGGTAAATATCATAAATAAAAGACCAAATATAACAACAGATTTCAAACAGCAAGACTCAGTAAAACCTGCAGTTTACAAATACAGTGAGTACAGATCTGTGAAGGATTGTGACTTCAATGAAACTGCATTATTCATGTAGAACAGCAGAATATTTCCTCTGATGATCAGAAACTCACTCTTTACAAAGACTGTATTTACAATTCAGAACCCAAGGTAGAACCTCAGAGAACCAAAGAGTACAGCTGTGATCCCAAACAGTCTGACTGATGAACATGGTTCTAAATGAGCTGAGAACAGCAGAACCTTCTCAGTCCTGGACCTATGGACTGGGTCTATCTATGTCTGCATCATGGCTTCACATGGAAAAGAACTGAACAGAGGAAGAGAAACATCTGACTGAGAGACTCGACAAAGATGGAAAAAGATCCAGGAAGATCAGTGAGACACTAAAAACCAGTGAAGCACAGAGTCAGCAGTAATCAGGAGGTCTAGGAGGAGTCATAGTACCACTAATCAGGAGGTCTAGAAGGAGTCATAGTACCACTAATCAGGAGGTCTAGAAGGAATCTTAGTACCACTAATCAGGAGGTCTAGAAGGAGTCTTAGTACCACTAATCAGGAGGTCTAGAAGGACTCGTAGAACCACTAATCAGGAGATCTAGAAGGAGTCATAGTACCACTAATCAGGAGGTCTAGAAGGAGTCATAGAACCACTAATCAGGAGTTCTAGAAGGAGTCATAGTACCACTAATCAGGAGGTATAGAAGGAGTCATAGTACCACTAATCAGGAGGTCTAGAAGGAGTCATAGCACCACTAATCAGGAGGTCTAGAAGGAGTCAGTTCCACTAATCAGGAGATCTAGAAGGAGTCATAGTACCACTAATCAGGAGGTCTAGAAGGAGTCATAGTACCACTAATCAGGAGGTCTAGAAGGAGTCATAGTACCACTAATCAGGAGGTCTAGAAGGAGTCATAGTACCACTAATCAGGAGGTCTAGAAGGAGTCATAGCACCACTAATCAGGAGGTCTAGAAGGAGTCATAGCACCACTAATCAGGAGGTCTAGAAGGAGTCATGGTACCACTAATCAGGAGGTCTAGAAGGAGTCATAGTTCCACTAATCAGGAGGTCTAGAAGGAGTCATAGTTCCACTAATCAGGAGGTCTAGAAGGAGTCATAGTTCCACTAATCAGAGCTCCTAAAATGACTCCACAGACAGTGAACTACTTTCTCCATCCAGCTGTAAAAACAGACGGCAGCTGCTTCAGACTTGGCTCAGGGGTTCTCCATGGAAACCAGAGTTAGTGTGAAGGAACAGTCAGAACATCAACCTCTATGGACGGACGACCAGAACTAAACCTAGTTGCTGCTCAGAACTAAACTTCCAGATGAAAGTTTGCTGAAGAACATGAAGAAGCCTGATGAATGCTTGAGAACATTCTTTGGTCAGATGAAGATCAATGAGTTGTGCTCAGATGGAGTCCAGATGTTTGGTGAGAACCTGACCAGGACTACCACAGTGGATGCAGAGTCCTGACAGTGAAGCACGGAGGTGGGTTTCTCCACTAGAACCGGGTGGAATCAGGACCTGGACAGTGTGAGTCCTGAAGCAGCAGAACCTTTGAGGTGTTCTTCAGAGAAAGGTAGAACAACAGAACCCCTCCAGCAAAGAGCAGCTGAAGAACACAGAGAAGATGTGAGCAGAGATGAGTGGATTCTGGTTCCTCCATGAGGAGGACTGAAGGAGGAACCAAAGAACCTCACCACTGAGTTCCTGCTGGGGAACCTGAATTTAATCTAGAATCTGAACTGTAGTTTGTAATCTGATACCAGAGACTCTACTGTTTGAACTAATCTGATTACTGTGAGGGGGGTACAAATTAGAATTACTGAACATTTAGATTGACTGAACTGAATAACTGAATAATAGAAGTGGGAAAGGTAAATAAATGTTAGTTTCAGTTATAAATATTAATAAAAATACTCATTATGGGCTACGCAGGACAGGAAAACAGTAAAATATGCGATGGTTTCACTGTTTTTTAGCTCATTGTTATCGTCTGAAATGTTTGCATACTCCTCTGCCTGTGATTAGCTTGATGGTTAAATAATCTGATCCCGTCAACACGAGTGTAAAAGCCTCATTAGAGGCTCTGAGGACACGGTTCTCTTTAGCACCCAACTAGAACAGAGTGGTCTGAGCCAACTGAGCCGCAGCTAAAAATGGAACATCTGATAGATCAGCTGCTGTGAAGGAACTCCACTGATCTCACTGACTTCAGTCCCGGAACTGCAGCTGAATCTGCTGGAAGGTAAACAGTCTGTTCCTTTACAGCAACCAGCAGCTACCCGACACTGAACTTCTGCTGAAGGTTTAGATGCTGAAGTCAGACCTTCTGCTGGGTTCTTTTGGTGAATTATCCATTTTAAGGACAGTTCTTCTCCCTACAAATGTTCCACCAAAACAATTGGCCATCAGTATTTAGAGGAGACACGTTGCTGCATTCTGCTCTTCCTCACAACAACATCTACAAACATCAGCTCCCATAACAACCACCAGCTCCCACAGGACAGAAAGGAAGACCTTCTGTTCTTCAGCTGGAGGGAAAATAATGAACAGTAATGGACCAAACTCATAGAAAACAGAGAGAAAGGTTTGTTTGTTTCTGCTGCCTCAAACAGTTCCAGTTTGGTGGTAAAACACCATTAAAATAATCTCAACAAATGGTCCACTAGTACAGCTGCATGCAAAATGATTCCTCCCTCTATGAGGCTGTATCTTCATCTATGAGGCTGTATCTTCATCTATGAGGCTGTATCTTCATCCCTGAGGCTGTATCTTCATCCATGAGGCTGTATCTTCATCTATGAGGCTGTATCTTCAGCCCCTACGAGGCTGTATCTTCATCTATGAGGCTGTATCTTCATCCCTGAGGCTGCATCTTCAGTTCCTATGAGGTTGTATCTTCAGCTCCTATGAGGTTTTATCTTCAGCTCCTACGAGGTTGTATCTTCAGCCCCTATGAGGCTGCATCTTCATCTATGAGGCTGTATCTTCATCCCTGAGGCTGTATCTTCAGTTCCTATGAGGTTGTATCTTCAGCCCTTATGAGGCTGTATCTTCAGCTATGAGGCTGTATCTTCAGCTCCTATGAGGCTGTATCTTCAGTTCCTATGAGGTTGTATCTTCAGCCCCTACGAGGCTGTATCTTCATCTATGAGGCTGTATCTTCATCCCTGAGGCTGTATCTTCAGTTCCTATGAGGCTGTATCTTCAGCCCCTATGAGGCTGTATATTCATCTATGAGGCTGTATCTTCCTCCATGAGGCTGTATCTTCATCTATGAGGCTGTATCTTCAGTTCCTATGAGGTTGTATCTTCAGCCCCTATGAGGCTGTATCTTCAGCCCCTATGAGGCTGTATCTTCATCTATGAGGCTGTATCTTCATCCCTGAGGCTGTATCTTCAGTTCCTATGAGGCTGTATCTTCAGCCCCATGAGGCTGTATATTCATCTATGAGGCTGTATCTTCATCCCTGAGGCTGTATCTTCATCTATGAGGCTGTATCTTCATCCCTGAGGCTGTATCTTCATCCATGAGGCTGTATCTTCATCTATGAGGCTGTATCTTCAGTTCCTATGAGGTTGTATCTTCAGCCCCTATGAGGCTGTATCTTCAGCTATGAGGCTGTATCTTCAGTTCCTATGAGGCTGTATCTTCAGCTCCTATGAGGCTGTATCTTCAGCTCCTATGAGGCTGTATCTTCAGCTCCTATGAGGCTGTATCTTCAGTTCCTATGAGGTTGTATCTTCAGCTCCTATGAGGTTTTATCTTCAGCTCCTACGAGGTTGTATCTTCAGCCCCTATGAGGCTGCATCTTCATCTATGAGGCTGTATCTTCATCCCTGAGGCTGTATCTTCAGTTCCTATGAGGTTGTATCTTCAGCCCTTATGAGGCTGTATCTTCAGCTATGAGGCTGTATCTTCAGCTCCTATGAGGCTGTATCTTCAGTTCCTATGAGGCTGTATCTTCAGCTCCTATGAGGCTGTATCTTCATCTATGAGGCTGTATCTTCATCTATGAGGCTGTATCTTCATCTATGAGGCTGTATCTTCAGCTCCTATGAGGCTGTATCTTCAGTTCCTATGAGGCTGTATCTTCAGTTCCTATGAGGCTGTATCTTCAGCTCCTATGAGGCTGTATCTTCAGCTCCTATGAGGCTGTATCTTCATCTATGAGGCTGTATCTTCAGCTATGAGGCTGTATCTTCAGCTCCTATGAGGCTGTATCTTCATCTATGAGGCTGTATCTTCAGCCCCTATGAGGCTGTATCTTCAGCTCTATGAGGCTGTATCTTCAGCTCCTATGAGGCTGTATCTTCAGGTCTATGAGGCTGTATCTTCAGCAGCCTTTAGCTCCAATGACCTGCTGTAGACGGAGGTATCGTCTCCAACAAGCTTCTGGCAGCTCATAGGGTGAAGATACAGCCTCATAGGAGGAGGATCATTCTGCAACCTGCTTTTTGTTAAAAAAAAGAAAAAAGTTTACATTGTGGATGGATTCTGAATTAAATCTTGATTTCTGCTTTGGTTTTTTATTCAATAAACTAACTGTTCTTCTCTGATTTAATCGTTTGCAGCTGTAATGTTGCTCATTATGCCAGAATGTCAGAAACATCAGGAGGTTGAATCATTTTACATGTAGCTGCTCTGGAGCTTCTGACGTTACCTCATCATCTTCCTCCTGGTTGGACACTGAAACTTTCTATTCTTTGTGAGCATTTGAAAAACTTCTGAGTTCTTCAGGTTCTGCTGATGGACCCTGTGGGAGGACTTTTAGATACCGTTCACACTGACGACTGTTTTTAAAGCGCTCTGGGTTGAGGTTCTTACCGGACATGGCAGTGACGCCCTGCGGTCGTTCTTCATCCGGACTGGAGGTTCTAAGCTTCTTCTGTTCTCAGGTCTTCCTCCCTCTGACTTCTCTTCCTCCTCCTCCTCTTCCTCAGTAGATTTCTTCTGAGGTTCTCCACCTCTGTACCGCTGCATCCAAGCGTTGAAGATCTTTGCATCTTCCTCCTCATCCTCCTCTTCCTCCTCATCCTCTTCTTCCTCCTCTTCCTCCCTTTCCTCCTCCTCCTCCTCTGGTAGCAGAGGGATTGGGTCAAAAAATACGTCAACTTCTTCTTTGTCTGGATCCATCAGAAGAAACTGTGGTGCTAACAGCTAATTAAGTTCAGCAACACTTTCTCCTGAGCTTCATGAAGCTAGGCTAAGCTAAAGAACTGCTAATTCACAGTGATGCTAACACGCTATTTAAATTACAGCAAATGAAGCCGGCTGGGTTACAGATGAGCAACAGGAGGTGGGATTAGCAGCTGATCCAGGTCTGATAGTCGATCTCTGAACATCCATCCAGATTCAGCACCGTCCTCTCAGAGGTTCTTCATCCACCTTCACCCAGTCCTCCTCGGTGGTTCTGCTCTTCTTCTTTCTGCTGCTGGTTGGCCTGCTGCTCTGAAGTTAATCCATTTACTGCAGGAGGAGCAGATTAAAGCTGATTACTGTCACTTCACTGCCTTCAGCTGTTAGCTGTAGAGTCATCTAATGAACAGAACCATTAGTCTGGACCTCATCAGATACAATCTAGAACACAATCCATTAACCTGGACCTCATCAGATCCAATCTAGAACACAATCTAAAACACAAACCATTAATATGGACTTCATCAGATCCAATCTAGAACACAATCTAGAAAAGAAACCATTAGTCTGGACCTCATCAGATACAATCTAAAACACAAACTAAAACACAATCCATTAATATGGACCTCATCAGATCCAATCTAGAACACAATCTAGAACACAAACCATTAGTCTGGACCTCATCAGATACAATCTAGAACACAATCTAGAACACAAACCATTAGTCTGGACCTCATCAGATACAATCTAAAACACAATCCATTAATATGGACCTCATCAGATCCAATCTAGAACACAAACCATTCGTCTGGACCTCATCAGATACAATCTAGAACACAATCTAGAACACAAACCATTAGTCTGGATCTCATCAGATCCAATCTAGAACACAATCTAGAACACAAACCATTAGTCTGGACCTCATCAGATACAATCTAAAACACAAACTAAAACACAATCCATTAATATGGACCTCATCAGATCCAATCTAGAACACAATCTAGAACACAAACCATTCGTCTGGACCTCATCAGATACAATCTAGAACACAAACCATTAGTCTGGACCTCATCAGATCCAATCTAGAACACAATCTAAAACACAATCCATTAATATGGACTTCATCTGATCCAATCTAGAACACAATCTAGAAAACAAACCATTAGTCTGGACCTCATCAAATCCAATCTAGAACACAATCTAGAACACAAACTATTAGTCTAAATATTAATATTATGTCTAAAATCTATTTAATATAGATCATAATTTATATCAACAATCAGGTTATAATTGATAATATCATGTCTAAAATCTTTTTAATATAGGTTAGAATTTATATAAAGAATCAGGTTATAATCTATTTAAAATACCAGATTAAAGTCTGTTGGTCAGCATTATTCAGTCATTTCTACTACAGCTGTCTTCAGGTTCAGTGTTCAGCTCAAAAGCACGTGAAGCTGTGGAGGGAATGGAACCACCGACCTGCAGTTAGTGGACAGACCGCTGCACCACCTGACCCTCTGTTAGCACAAACAAACAAACAAAACAGAGTTTTCAATTTATCAAAGGTGAATCTACAGTAATAAACTCAGAAAAATTCCACTAATTATGTAACTGCAGTGAAGAGTTTTTCAGTTCTGAAAGAGAATCTGAGCTGAAGGTGGAACATCTTCAGGATCCAGAGGAGAATGGGTTATTATTATTATTATTATAACAACAACAACAAGAACAACAATAACAATAATAATGATAATGATATTAATAATAAATAATTATTAATATTACGATGATGATAATGCGCCGCCACTGCGAGAACCGCCTGCTCTCTGCGCAGGCGCAGACCTGTTCTGTGTGCGGTCCCTTTAAGGGGGCGGAACCGCCTTTAGCTGTTCTGTAAACACTGTTAGCCGTTAGCCCCGCAGCTAACGGCAGGTTAACGGGGCTTTTACCGGGAGAACGGAGAGCGTGCAGGATGGGTACGTGATCACCGAGCCTCTTATTCTGTTCACCGGGTTTTAATCGGAACCTGTGTCCGTTCTGTTGGCCTGTTACCCAGCATTAGCCTGCTAGCTCCACTGGTCCAAACTCCAGGCAGGAAACATTCACTTTTAACAAACCAGCTCAGAAAAACAAACTTTAACAGTGCCTTTAATGCTGACAGATGATTGTAAGTTGGAGGCTGTTAAACTTCAATTCGGCGTATTTGTAAACACCAGAAAACAATTATTTTAATCAAAGTAAACTTGTTAGCATCAGATGCTAGCTACCGTTAGTGGGTATTTTAGCTGCTAACTATCAGTGTTTCTCATCTGTTAGCCTCAATATTAAAACTGCATTTATTTACCATTCATCACCAGTTAACCAGCACTGACCGAGCTGCAGACACCTGAAGACCAGACTCTAGTTAAAACTGAAGACTAGACTCGAGTTAAAACTGAAGACTAGACGCTAGTTAGAATGTCTATGTGACCTGAAGACTAGACTCTCATTAAAACTGAAGACTAGACTCTCATTAAAACTGAAGACTAGACTCTCATTAAAACTGAAGACTAGACTCTCATTAAAACTGAAGACTAGACTCTAGTTAAAACTGAAGACTCGACTCATTAAAACTGAAGACTCGACTC
Source organism: Amphiprion ocellaris (assembly GCF_022539595.1). NCBI lineage: Eukaryota > Metazoa > Chordata > Actinopteri > Pomacentridae > Amphiprion > Amphiprion ocellaris. The sequence goes on along the minus strand of NC_072789.1, from coordinate 17,699,320 downwards.
TAGTTAAAACTGAAGACTCGACTCTAGTTAAAACTTAAGACTATTCAATTAAATTTTGTTTATACAGCACCAATTACAGTCAAATTGTCTCAAGACGCTTTACAGAACCCATATGCCTGAACCCCAGAGCAGCCCTAAGGAGACAGTGGCAGGAAAACACCCTTTTAACAGGGAAAAAAACCTTGAGCAGAACTCAGCTCTTTATGTGGGGAACCCATCTGCTGCTGGGCAGACGGGTTGAGAGGGACAGAAGAGGTAGAGAGGTGGAGGGGTAGAGACTAGACTAGACTCGAGTTAAAACTGAAGACTAGATGCTAGTTAGGTTTAGTTAGTCTGGATTACTATCAGGTTAGTTAGTCTGGATTATTATCAGGTTAGTTTAGTTAGTCTGGATTACTATCAGGTTAGTTTAGTCTGGATTACTATCAGGTAAGTTTAGTTAGTCTGGATTATTACCAGGTTAGTTTAGTCTGGATTATTATCAGGTTAGTTTAGTTAGTCTGGATTATTATCAGGTCAGTTTAGTTAGTCTGGATTATTATCAGGTTAGTTTAGTCTGGATTATTATCAGGTTAGTACACTCTAAAAGTAGTACAAGAATATAAGTATCTGGGGATCATTATAGATTGTAAACTTACATTTAAATCCCAAGTTAAAAAAGTTACAAATAAACTAAAATTCATTATGGCAACCTTTAGGCAAATTCGAAGTAATCTAACGGCAGAGGCTGCCAAGACATATTTTTATTCGATGATTCTTTCGCATGTAAGATACTGCTTGACAAGCTGGAGTCGAACAAATAAAACAATTTTACAGTCAGTAGAAAAAATCTATAAACAGTCTCTCAAGGTGTTGGATAAAAAGCATAACTCCTATCATCACTGTCATATTCTCTCTAAGTATAAATTCTTTAGTTGGGAGAATATTATAAAGTTCTATGACATAGAATTTGTCTATAAAATAATTAATAATCTAGCGCCGCCTCCTCTGCAGCAATTTATCCATCTAAAAACAGGTAGAGCAACACGTTCTCAAAGCAGAGGAGACTGTAACATCCCCTATAGAGACTCCAGTATTGGTAAGTTGAGCCTCTCTGTGAGGGCAGCTGAAACATGGAACACTGTTCCATCAAACATTAGGAACTTATCAACTCTCAAATCCTTCAGTACAGCTCTCAAACTCTGGTTCCTGGACAATCAAACCTGCAGCCATAGCAAAGACATGTAGTGTATTAATCTAATGTTACTAATACCTATGTGTTGGGTTTTTTTTGTTTTTTTTCCCTATTATTAGTATTACTTTTTATTAAGGTCTGTGTATTGTTTGATTATGTCTTATCTTTGCTATCTGCATGTAAGTTTTTTCTTTTCAATCTACTGTCTACACTGTCTTTGCTTTTTAACCTTTTAACTTTTCTGTTGTGTGGCCTTGTCCTGTGTCATTTTAACACCTACCTGCCCTGGGACTACAGATGAAAATTAGCCCTCGAGGCTAAATCTGGCATATTTACATGTGGACATTTCTTGACTCATTGATTAATATGCACTGTCCCATCTTAAATAAATAAATAAATAAATAAAATAAATAGTTTAGTTAGTCTGACTCCAGATATTAAGTTCCAGTTCTTCCTCCTCAGCCTCCCCTCTTCCTCTCTCCTCCCTGCGCCTCCTCGTCCCTCCTCTCCGCCTGCTGACGGCTGCAATGTGGCAGGTTGCTCACCAACAGAGCGTGAAACGTTATGGGATGCTGGAGGATTTTGTTTCCATGGTTACCGATGCCATCCCCCAGCTGCTAACGGAGCGACAGAGGAATCTGCTGCTGCTGGCTCTGAGGGCCAAGGTGGGTATTTAACTAACTCACCAACTAACTCATTTACCAACCAACCAACTAACCAACTAACTCACTAGCCAACCAACTAACCAGTTAACTAACTAACTAACTAGCTAGCTGGCTACGTTGAAGTGAGAAATGAGCCCAGAGTCTTGAGAGTGTAAAAAAGGAATAAATGAAGTCACATCCGTCACGTTTTCTGAAAGTATATATTATAATAGTTACTAATTTATTCATAAAAACGACTTTAGATGATGATACATTGTTTTTGTCACGAGAGGTGAGAATAATCTCTCTAAAATGTAGAGAAGTATAAAAGCAACACCAGTAAATGGTAAACACGTCAGTTCCTGTTTCCAGCTTTGTTTTGGAAACGAAGAACATTTTCAAATCATGGAAATAAAAATGTTTATTAAACCAGATCACATGTAGAGGTTTCTGAGCTGAACGTGTTGGTCCTGACTAACTGTGTAGGTTCTTCAGGTGACCCTGTTGGATCCCGACTCACCTGCCGTCCACAAACACCTGGACAGGATCCGGTCTGTCTCCGGGGCAATGGTGAGGACCAACTCCACTGATTCCACATTTTGTCCTGTTAACTGTGTCCATATTACAGATAAGAACACAGAGTACATCATCATCATCACACAGAGTACATCATCATCACCACACAGAGTGCATCATCATCATCATCATCATCGTCACACAGAGTGCATCATCATCATCACACAGAGTACATCATCATCACACAGAGTACATCATCATCACCACACAGAGTGCATCATCATCATCATCGTCACACAGAGTGCATCATCATCATCACACAGAGTACATCATCATCATCATCACACAGAGTGCATCATCATAATCATAATCATCATCATCACACAGAGTACATCATCATCACACAGATTACGTCATCATCACACAGAGTCCATCATCATCATCATCATCGTCACACAGATTATATCATCATCACACGGAGTACATCATCATCATCATCACACAGAGTGCATCATCATAATCATCATCATCACACAGAGTCCATCATCATCACACAGATTACATCATCATCACACAGAGTGCATCGTCATCACCCAGATTACATCATCATCATCACACAGATTTCATCATCACACAGAATACATAATCATCACACAGAGTACATCATCATCATCATCATCATCACACAGATTACATCATCATCACACAGAGTCCTTCATCATCATCATCACACAGAGTGCATCATCATAATCATCATCATCACACAGAGTACATCATCATCATCACACAGATTACATAATCATCACACAGAGTGCATCATCATCATCATCATCGTCACACAGATTATATCATCATCACACGGAGTACATCATCATCATCATCACACAGAGTGCATCATCATAATCATCATCATCACACAGAGTCCATCATCATCACACAGATTTCATCATCACACAGATTACATAATCATCACACAGAGTACATCATCATCATCATCATCATCACACAGATTACATCATCATCACACAGAGTCCTTCATCATCTCACGGAGTACATCATCATCATCACAGAGTACATCATCATCATCACACAGCGTACACCATCATCATCACACACAATACATCATCATCACATGGAGTACATCATCATCACACAGAGTGCATCATCATCACACACAGTACATCATCATCATCACACAGAGTGCATCATCATCATTATCACACAGAGTGCATCATCATCACACAGAGTGCGTCATCATCATCATCACACAGAGTGCATCATCATCACACACAGTACATCATCATCATCACACAGAGTGCATCATCATCATCACACAGATTACATCATCATCACACAGAGTACATCATCATTAGAGGTCGACCGATATGGGATTTTTAAAGGTCAATGCCGATACCGATTTTTTAAAAAATTTTCAGCCAATGGCCGATATCTAAAGCCGATTGTAGAAGCTGATTTTTAAGGCCGATATCCTTTTTTTTTTTTTTTTTTTTTTAAGCACATCGATTACAAAAGGCAATTTAAACACTAAAAGGGTTAGGGTTAGGGTGCGCCAGGTGAAAGCGGGGGTGGGGGGCTGCTAGTATAATTAGATAATATAAACACACGGACGCTGGGTGTGAAGATGAGGGACGTGCAGCAGCCTCGTTCTGGGCATAGGCGCGCACCACACACACACACACAGTGCATCCACAGATTTACTTTCACTTTCTCGCTTGTATGCCTGAGGCTGACACTAAAACTTAAACAGCTAACTTTTACAGTTTGATGATCACACAGTAAAGACTTTTAAAGGCTAAATCAACATTGCATTTTCTCTCTTACCAAGAAACAAGTCTCTTATCTGTTGTTTTTACAAAATAAGCAGGTGTGGAGCGAGGCTTGTTGTTGCCTGGCTCACTCGCTCCCCTCATGCTCTGCTCATGCTCCGCTCTCTGAGTGCCGGGGGTCCTTCTAAGGGAAAAGCGGTCGCGGCAGCTGCCCGTACGGGTGCCTGATCACAAATCGGCTTTTTATTTGTAAAAATCGGCCGATGGCTGATTTTGGAAAAAGTCCATATATCGGCCCAAAACATCGGCCGGCCGATGTATCGGTGGACCTCTAATCATCATCATCATCATCACACAGAGTGCATCACCATCACAGAGAGTACATCATCATCATCACACAGATTACATCATCATCACACAGAGTACATCATCATCATCACACAGATTACATCATCATCACACAGAGTACATCATCATCATCATCACACAGAGTACATCATGATCACACAGAGTACATCATCATCATCATCACACAGAGTACATCATCATCATCATCACACAGAGTACATCATCATCATCATCACACAGATTACATCATCATCACACAGAGTACATCATCATCACACAGAGTACATCATCATCACACAGAGTACATCATCATCATCATCACACAGATTACATCATCATCACACAGAGTACATCATCATCACACAGAGTACATCATCATCACACAGATTACATCATCACACAGAGTACATCATCATCACACAGAGTACATCATCATCACCACACAGATTACATCATCATCACACAGAGTACATCATCATCACACAGAGTACATCATCATCACCACACAGATTACATCATCATCACAGAGTACATCATCATCATCATCATCATCATCATCACACAGAGTACATCATCATCATCATCACACAGATTACATAATCATCACACAGAGTACATCATCATCATCACGTAGATTCCTTCATCATCACACGGAGTACATCATCATCATCATAGAGTACATCATCATCATCACAGAGTACATCGTCACATAGAGTATATCAACAGAGAGTAGAGTTCACCTCACAGTAACCAGCATCCTTTCAGTAGAACAGCCTGTTTCCTCTGATGATCAGAAACTAATATTTAAGATTCAGGCTCCTCAGTAGAACCTAAGAGAACCAAAGTGAGTCCAGCTGTGATTCTAGTCAGTCTAACTGGTGAACATGGTTCTCAATGGTGACTGTTTTCTGCTGTTAGTGAGATTTCCAGCTTCTCTCTGAGCTCATTAAATACAGTATTAAAGGCTATTCTGTGACGTTGTTGAACAGCAACCTGAATGAGTGGATTCAGCTGTAAACATGTGACTGGGCTGCAGGGGATTCTAGGATATGGAGGATTAAAACATAGTGACATGGAGTTTCTGTCAGCAGCTGGACCAGGAGGTTGATGAACGTTGCTCTGCTCTGGTAACTCTCAGCAACAAACTGAAGCAGAGTCCAGCCGACACTCAGCGCCTCCTACAGGTCAGTGCTGCCCTGAACCCATTAACATGAACTACCAGTCCTCCATAAGCATTAACATGAACTACCAGTCCTCCATCAGCATTAACATGAAGTACCAGTCCTCCATCAGCATTAACATGAACTACCAGTCCTCCATCAGCATTAACATGAACTACCAGTCCTCCATCAGTATTAACATGAACTACCAGTCCTCCATCAGTATTAACATGAACTACCAGTCCTCCATCAGCATTAACATGAACTACCAGTCCTCCATCAGCATTAACATGAACTACCAGTCCTCCATCAGTATTAACATGAACTACCAGTCCTCCATCAGTATTAACATGAACTACCAGTCCTCCATCATCAGCATTACCATGAACTACCAGTCCTCCATCAGTATTAACATGAACTACCAGTCCTCAATCAGCATTAACATGAACTACCAGTCCTCCATCAGCATTAACATGAACTACCAGCCCTCCATAAGTATTAACATGAACTACCAGCTCTCCATAAGTATTAACATGAACTACCAGTCCTCCATCAGTATTAACATGAACTACCAGTCCTCCATCAGCATTAACATGAACTACCAGTCCTCCATCAGCATTAACATGAACTACCAGTCCTCCATCAGCATTAACATGAACTACCAGTCCTCCATCAGCATTAACATGAACTACCAGCCCTCCATAAGTATTAACATGAACTACCAGTCCTCCATCATCATTAACATGAACTACCAGTCCTCCATCAGTATTAACATGAACTACCAGCCCTCCATAAGTATTAACATGAACTACCAGTCCTCCATAAGTATTAACATGAACTACCAGTTCTCCATCATCATTAACATGAACTACCAGTCCTCCATAAGTATTAACATGAACTACCAGCCCTCCATAAGTATTAACATGAACTACCAGTCCTCCATCAGTATTAACATGATCTACCAGTCCTCCATCATCATTAGCATGAACTACCAGTCCTCCATCAGTATTAACATGAACTACCAGCCCTCCATAAGTATTAACATGAACTACCAGTCCTCCATCAGTATTAACATGAACTACCAGTCCTCCATCATCAGCATTAACGTGAACTACCAGTCCTCCATCAGCATTAACGTGAACTACCAGTCCTCCATCAGTATCGATATAAACTACCAGTCCCAGCAGTGTCTCTCTGTGTCCTCCAGGAGGTCTTCAACCAGAGCTTTGACTCGGCCCTCCAGTCCTTCATATCAGACTTCCTTTCCAGGATCGACCAGATGTTCCCCGTCCCAGACTTCAAGCAGGTGAATCCTTCCACCCAGAAGTAGGTCCTCATAGTGGGGTTCATCACCAGGTTTCAGATTCTCACTCTGATCTAATCTGGATAGAAATGCAGGAAACGGTAAAAAATCTGGATATTGATGCAGAGTCAGAACTGTAAGTTTTTATTTTTGGACCACATGATTAAAACTCAGTAATGTTATTATGCAAAGTAAATGAAACAGCAGCTGCTCTCTGTAACCTCATTCCTGTTGATCAGGCGGCCTCTTGGCTCAGTGCTGCCCCTGCTGGCCTGGATGACTGTCTGCAGGAGGCCGACAGGGAAGACCTGAGGGAGCTGCTGACCAATCAGAGCAGTTTAGCAGGACGAGCCACCACCACAGGTCGGAAATCACACACAGGTAACTGATCACACACAGGTAGGAAATCACACACAGGTAGGAAATCACACACAGGTAACTGATCACACACAGGTAATAATACCTGGTCACACAGAGGTAGTTCAGATGTTCTTGACTGATTCTGTTGTTACCTTCAGTTACCTGTGATGCTGAGAAGACCCTCCTGTCCGCCTGGTCCCACCCCCTTTTCACCAACCTGACCAATCCTGATCCTCCTACCGCTGACACTGTCATCCAATCAGACGGCCCGGTGCAGCTGGATGTGGAGCTGGTGAAGGTGGAGGTGGTGGTGATGACGGAGGACGAGCAGGACAATGTACAGGACGCTGTGATTGGTCAGAACGAGTCACCAGGGAGCCCAGAGATGCCCAATGAGAGCTCAGCAGCAGACAGTAACGGATGTCCAGTCACACATGTAGGCCTGGAGGAGGACAGGTGAGAGGTTTACTATAGTCCTGGAGGAGGACAGGTGAGAGGTTTACTGTATTACTGGAGGAGGACAGGTGAGAGGTTCACTGTAGTCCTGGAGGAGGACAGGTGAGAGGTTTACTGTAGTCCTGGAGGAGGACAGGTGAGAGGTTTACTGTAGTCCTGGAGGAGGACAGGTGAGAGGTTTACTGTAGTCCTGGAGGAGGACAGGTGAGAGGTTCACCTGGATACTAATCACTTTCTTCTGTCAGGTTGAAGGACTCACCTGGAAACTCTGCTGACCAATCCAAGGGTACAGGTAACACGCACACACGCACGCACGCACGCACGCACACACACACACACACGTGACCTGAATTAAAGCTTTTTTTCTGTCTTTCCAGTCAACCAATCAGATCATTCCTCCTCTGAGGTCACAGCCAACGCTCTGTACAGCATTTCCCATAATTCCCAGCGGGTGGCTCACAAGTGTCCTCAGTGTGGGAAATGTTTCATCTACCGCTCTCAGGTACTCACCTGTTCATGAGCCCAGGTGATCTGTGGTGTTTTATTCAGAATGATCAGAAAGAACATGTGTTTGTAGAAACTTTATTTAAACTGGTCAGAGACCTGACAACACAAACATTCACAACGACACAAAAACACACAAATAATAAACCAGTAGCGATTAAAACACAACAAATAGAAAACCAGTTTAGCTTCTACAGAAAAAAATTGAAACAGACAAAGCCACTATAAACGCCCTAACCCTGAACTCAGGTTTACTGAACACAGTCTGACCTGAAGACTGAGCTTTGATTTAGACACTTTTATATATTGTGTCATTTGGTTAAGGAGGATCAGCAAAATAACTTTCATTGTAAATACCTAATGTCTGTGCACATGACAATAAACCTCTGAATCTTGATGAATCAGGTTTGATTAATCAGGTTTGATTAATCAGGTTTGATTAATCAGGTTTGATTAATCAGGTTTCATAAACTTGAATTTGATAAATCAGGTTTGATTAATCAGGTTTGATTAATCAGGTTTCATAAACTTGAGTTTGATAAATCAGGTTTGATAAATCAGGTTTGATGAATCAGTTTTGATTAACTTTAGTTTTATAAACTCGTGTCACATCGACCTGAACTCTGTGTCCGACTCTCTGCAGGTCATTCGACACCTGCGCACCAACAAGTCCTGCGGTTCGTCCTTAATGTCGACCGGGACCCTGCAGGGTGGAGCCAACGGCGGGGACAAAGAACCCCGCCCCCCGGAGCCCCGCCCCCCGGAGCCCCGCCCCCCCAGGACCCACTCCTGCTTCCAGTGCAACGCCGTCTTCAAGACCAAAGCCGAGCTGCTGTCGCACCAGAGAAGCCACCGGGCGCGTCCCGTCTACCACTGCGGCCAGTGTGACAAGGAGTTCCACCACCTGTCCAGCCTTACCAATCACAAGCAGACCCATCTGGACAAGGGAGGGTTTACCTGTAGCAGGTGCCAGAAGGTGTTCGAGTCGGCAAAGGAGAGGGACACCCACCGGCTACAGCACCGGCTGCCCGACCTCACCTGCACCGTGTGCGACCAGACATTCAGCTCTCAGACCCAGCTCCTGAGACACCTGCAGACGCACTCAGTGGAAGGAGCTGAACCCTGCTACAACTGTCGCTTCTGTGACCAGACCTTCTCAGGTAACTGTCCAGGTAGAGACCAGACCTTCTCAGGTAACCACACAGGTAGAGACCAGAGCTTCTCAGGTAACCATCCAGGTAGACCTCTGAGACCAGAGCTTCTCAGGTAAACGTCCAGGTAGAGACCAGAGCTTCTCAGGTAAACATTCAAGTAGAGACCAGACCTTCTCAGGTAAACGTCCAGGTAGACACCAGAGCTTCTCAGGTAAACATCCAGGTAGAGACCAGAGCTTGTTAGGTAACCTTCCAGGTAGAGACCAGAGCTTCTCAGGTAAACGTCCAGGTAGAGACCAGGGCTTCTCAGGTAACCATCCAGGTAGAGACCAGAGGTTCTCAGGTAACCGTCCAGGTAGAGACCAGAGCTTCTCAGGTAACCGTCCAGGTAGAGACCAGAGCTTCGCAGGTAAAACCATCCAGGTAGAGACCAGAGGTTCTCAGGTAAACGTCCAGGTACAGACCAGAGCTTCTCAGGTAAAACCATCCAGGTAGAGACCAGGGCTTCTCAGGTAACCATCCAGGTAGAGACCAGAGCTTCTCAGGTAAAACCATCCAGGTAGAGACCAGAGGTTCTCAGGTAAACATCCAGGTAGAGACCAGAGCGTCTCAGGTAACTGTACAGGTAGAGACTAAAGCTTCTCAGGTAAAACCATCCAGGTAGAGACCAGAGCGTCTCAGGTAACTGTACAGGTAGAGACTAAAGCTTCTCAGGTAAAACCATCCAGGTAGAGACCAGAGCTTCTCAGGTAACCATCCAGGTAGAGACCAGAGCTTCTCAGGTAAAACCATCCAGGTAGAGACCAGAGGTTCTCAGGTAACTGTCCAGGTAGACCCCGGGGCTTTGCAGGTAAAACTATCCAGGTAGAGACCAGAGCTTCTCAGGTAAACGTCCAGGTAGAGACCAGAGCTTCTCAGGTAACCATCCAGGTAGAGACCAGGGCTTCTCAGGTAAAACCATCCAGGTAGAGACCAGAGGTTCTCAGGTAACCGTCCAGGTAGACCCCGGGGCTTTGCAGGTAAAACTATCCAGGTAGAGACCAGAGCTTCTCAGGTAACCATCCAGGTAGAGACCAGAGCTTCGCAGGTAAAACCATCCAGGTAGAGACCAGAGCTTCTCAGGTAAAACCATCCAGGTAGAGACCAGAGCTTCTCAGGTAAATGTCCAGGTAGAGACTACAGCTTCGCAGGTAAAACCATCCAGGTAGAGACCAGAGCTTCTCAGGTAAACGTCCAGGTAGAGGCCAGAGCTTCTCAGGTAACTGTCCAGGTAGAGACCTGGGGCCTCATTTATAAAGCTTGCGTACGCACAAAACGGGGCTAGAAAGTTACGTACGCCACTTCTAACGCAAAGGTTGTGATTTATAAAAATAAACGTGGCGTGAGAATATGCGCACCACTGCGCCAACTTTGATGCTTGCTTACGGACATTTTGGAGACAGAGGGAACGGCAGTGCCAGACGGTGAGGTGGTGAATTGAAGCCAGATTGATCCCAAACCTTTATTGTCATCACATATTACACTTGTAGAGCCGGGGTGTTATGCAGCGTTTACAATAAGACCGAAAGTACGTTTAATTTTTTATTTTTTTTTAACAAGATCTTTAATAGACGCGGCAATGTCAGACAGGACCTCCCACATGTTGTTCATTACTGTGCGTATTTGCTGGAGCTCATCCCGCACTTCATTTATGGCACCGATGGTGTCCCTTTGTGATTGTAGGACTCTGTCTGTCAGGATCCGACCACTTCTGGGTGTGCCATGGTCTCGGGATGTAGTTGTACTGGGGACAGCCAGGCTTCATCCACGCTGACAGGACACGCTGTGGTCGGAACCTCCTCGTCAGCCAGCGTTTCCAACTCTAGAGTGACGAAGGACAAAAAGCATAAGTCCACTGCCTTTTTACAAGTCCATTTAAATATTTAATACATTTAATAAACAGATAAAACTGTACTTTACCGGTCTCCTCTGTGGGCTCTGCCAAATCGGTGTCTCCTTCCTTCTCTGACACGATTCCACACCGCTGGCCGTCCCGAGGATGGATGCTATCCTGCTGTCCAGAGGTGTGGGCTCAGGTTTGCCTCTACCTCCACCTGTAGCAGACATGCTTTGGCGATGGCATGTCACTCTCTTCTTGGCCTCCACCTTCAAATCAGACCACTTCTTTTTCACCTCTGCCACAGTTCTCTCTGTGGAACTCACACTGTTGACAGAGGTGACAACGTGCTGCCACTCGGTGCCTTTTCTTTTGTTAGTGATGCCACTACTATGACCACCAAACAAAATACTCTTCCTGGCCTTCACCTCATCCACAAGCACCTCTATCTCGGTCTCCGAAAAATTTCCTTTTCTTTTTTCTGCCGTGACTGAGCGTAAAATGCCGTGGATCAGCAGCTTGTTTATATGGAAATACATTCATGAGTTACTTTGCATTGACCATTCATGGTAAAATGTGGGTGTGTCGTGGGCGGGATGTGAGGTGGATCCACCTGCGCAATCTTCCAGCTGGAGTGTGATTTATAAATGGGAAATTGCGTGCAGTTGTGCGTACGCACGGTTTTATAAATCAGGATATTTTTTGGCGTACGCCTATTTCAGGTTTTCGGCGTAGTCAAACTTTTAGTGTGGATCCTACGCAATGTTTTATAAATGAGGCCCCAGAGCTTCTCAGGACATTCTCTGAACTGAGAGCAAATGCAAGCAGACGTCTTCTCATGTGTATGTGCGAGGGGAGAGGACGCTGGCGTGACTGTCGCCGCTTCTCCCCCACCAAAAACTGCTAAAAACCAATGACTTTCAAGTAATGGCCTAAGCGACTAGGGACCAAGTTTCTCTTACCTTTGCTACTGTTCTCAAACACCGACTGAGAAGGACTGAGAACCCCTGTTGCCAACAGCCCCAGAGCTCTGCTACTGGATACTCTGTCCCACTACTGGAGATACCAAAGAAATTTTGCCGTGGCCAACCCTCTGGATAACACGATCACTTGGGGGACACCAGCTAATGCCGGCATTAGCCATCTCCTCTCAGTGGCAACATGCTCAGGTACTCGCCGGCACGGCTCCTCGCCATTAATACCCGTGCTTCTGCCTCGGTGGACTCTGCTGTCATCAAGCAACTGGGAATCCTTCGCCGACCCCGCTATGTACATAGGGGGTCCCGTCGTGGATATACTTATTCCAGAAACGGTGGTGAGTTCATACCATTGTTCTGGTCCCGGCTCCCTGCTCGAAGTGGCGCACAGTCAATACGTCATCGGAACACCGACAGCTATGGACCAATTGAAGCTTTGGTGAGGAGGAAGTTTGCTGAAATTCCTGGAGTGGATCATGGGACCATCCTCTGCCCTTCTCCCCTGAACGGGATGAAGACGGGTGGAAAATCTGGAGTGGATTTTAGTTTTCTCCGCCCACTGTCAAAATTGTCATCCCCTTCTCATACTAAGCTGGAACTGTGGAATGCCCAGTCACTGGGAAATAAAGCCTGTTTGCTTCATAGTCACATTCTGGACAATAGGATTGACCTCATGTGTCTTACTGAGATCTGGCACAAACCTGAACAATACTCAGAGTTAAATGAGGCCTGCCCTACTGGTTATGCCTACCTGGAGAGAGCCCGTACCACTGGCCGTCAGGGATATGGAGGCCTGGCTGTGATATATCGGTCAGACATCCGATTGACCCCAGTGCCAGTACCAAATACATCTACCTTTGAGTGCCTAGCATTCAAATGCGAGCATCCCACTCGGGTAACAGTAATCCTTATTTACCGGCCACCTAAGCCAAATTCACTTTTTCTCTCAGAAATACATGACCTATTAATGTCATTCTGTTCTACAACAACAAATATTTTAATTCTGGGAGATTTTAACATTCATGTGGACTCCTCATCCAATCACATTGTGGAAGAATTTCTGCAAGTTCTTGACTGCTTTGATCTGAAACAGCACGTTGATGTGCCTAGACATGACAGAGGTCACACTTTAGATTTGGTGATAACAGACTCTCTTCCAGTGAAGAGCCTCCAGGTGTATGACATGGGTGTGTCAGATCACTGTGCTGTGTCAATGGAACTACCAGCATCCTCATTACTTGATAAAAGCAAGAGGCAAATCTGCTTTAGGAATTTAGATAAAATTGATCAAACTGCCCTGTCTGCTTCTCTCAAAGAACTGTCTACAGACTTCACTACCGCTGAAGAAGCTGTGCAGTATTATAACACCAACTTGCACAGTCTTTTAGACAGTCATGCTCCAGTAAGATCAAGAACCATCACTTACCTTCACTCAGCTCCATGGTTTACTCCGGAACTGAGGAAAGTAAAAACAGCTGGACGGATTCTTGAAAGACGCTATGTGAAATCTGGCCTTACTGTGCATAAAACTGCATATCGGGACCATCAGAAGCACTACTCCAGTTTGTTATCTGAAGTCAAATCCGTCTACTACTCCTGTATAATCAATAAAAATTCAGGAAACTCAAAACAACTCTTTACAACCATAAATCATCTCCTAAAACCCAGAACATCCTCAATTATTTGTGCAACACAGGATCAGTGCAATAATTTCTGTGACTTCTTCTCACTCAAAGTAGACAACATTCGTGGACCTCTTGCCCGAACTACCCACATGCCCTTAGCATCTGTTACTCCTGACTACAGCTTTGCTGACTTTGTGGAGGTGGAGGTGCAGGAGATTGAAGCAATGCTTCGTCAAATCAAACCATCAACCTGTGCTCTAGACCCACTCCCTTCCTTTCTGATAAAATGCAACACTTCAGCTCTCAGCCCCCTCATTACCACAATTATAAACTGTTCACTCCGCTCTGGTCATGTTCCATCCACTCTCAAAACAGCGCTGATCAAACCACATCTCAAAAAACACCACCTTAATCCTCAAGACCTGGCCAGCTACAGACCTATCTCAAACCTTCCATTCCTTTCGAAGGTTCTGGAGAAGGTTGTAGCTGGCCAGCTCCACGATCATTTATCCAGATACTCACTATACAAGAAATTCCAGTCTGGTTTCCGTTTAGCTCACAGTACAGAGACAGCCCTGGTCAGGGTCAGCAGTGACCTTTTGGTGGCCTCTGACCAGGGCTCTCCATCACTTCTCATCCTCCTGGACTTAACAGCTGCCTTTGATACAGTTGATCACAACATCCTTCTCCACCAACTGCAATACAATATTGGTCTGTCCAGTACTGTGCTAGACTGGTTCAAATCATTCCTGGCAGGTAGAACTGAGTATGTGGTCCTGGGGGATGCCAAGTCAAGACCCCACTTTGTCACCTGTGGGGTCCCTCAGGGGTCTGTCCTTGGCCCCACCCTTTTCAACATCTACATACTCCCCCTGGGCAAGCATGGAATGTCCTTTCACTGCTATGCCGATGATACTCAGCTCTACCTGCACACTGACCCCAATTCCACTTCGGCACCATCAGCCCTGATAGCCTGCCTGGAGGAGACAAGGGCATGGTTAGCAGAAAACTTCCTTCAACTGAATGCTTCTAAGACTGAAGCCATTCTCATAGGGACCCCTCACCAGCTCAAATCCTCTCCCATCTCTGCTATCTCACTCTCTGATTTCTCCATTTCTCTCTCTTCCTCTGTAAGAAATTTGGGAGTCATCTTTGACCCACATTTGTCATTTGAACACCACATACAAAATCTGTGTAAAATCTCATTTTTTCATCTAAAAAACATCTCAAAACTTCGTCCCACTCTCTCCCCCTCCGATGCTGAGAAGCTGGTTCATGCCTTTGTCTCCTCCAGGCTGGACTACTGCAATGCCCTCCTCGTCAGGATCCCAGCAAAAAGCCTCCAAAAGCTTCAACACGTGCAAAACACCGCCGCCAGGATCCTGACGAGGATGCCCAAACACGCTCACATTACACCCGTCCTCCGTAACCTCCACTGGCTTCCAATCGCAAAACGCATCCAGTACAAAATCTGTCTGCTTGCCTACCAGTGCATTCATGGACATGCCCCAGACTACCTTTCAGAACTCCTAACCCTTCGCACCATCTCCAGACAACTTCGATCCACTAATGCCAACCTTATGTGCACTCCAAGATCCAACCTGAGAACAATGGGCGACAGAGCGTTCCAGACAGCTGCTCCTGAACTGTGGAACACACTACCACTACCCCTGAGGGCCCCACAGTCCCCGGAGTCATTTAAGAAAGGGCTAAAGACAGTCTTATTTAAGGTCTAAACATATTACTACTGTTTCTAAAATGTTTCTTTAAATGCATTGTAGCACTTTGAGATTTTATATGTAAAGTGCATTATAAATTAGAGGTATTATTATTATTATTATTATGTCCAGGTAGAGACCAGAGCTTCTCAGGTAAACGTCCAGGTAGAGACCAGAGCTTCTCAGGTATACGTCCAGGTAGAGACCAGAGCTTCTCAGGTAACCCGTCCAGGTAGAGACCAGAGCTTCGCAGGTAAAACCATCCAGGTAGAGACCAGAGCTTCTCAGGTAAAACCATCCAGGTAGAGACCAGAGCTTCGCAGGTAAAACCATCCACGTAGAGACCAGAGCTTCTCAGGTAACCGTCCAGGTAGAGACCAGAGCTTCGTAGGTAAAACCATCCAGGTAGAGACCAGAGCTTCACAGGTAAACGTCCAGGTAGAGACCAGAACTTCTCAGGTAAACGTCCAGGTAGAGACCAGAGCTTCTCAGGTAAACGTCCAGGTAGAGACCAGAGCTTCTCAGGTAAACGTCCAGGTAGACCTGTAACTGATGTTATGATCCAGCAGTCTTATTCAGTTTGTGGCTGATTTTTTCTTGGAAAGAAAAGACGTGTTTGAAAGCTGCAGGTTCTTGTGGTTAAACGAAGTAAAGCAGTTAGAATCATTCACTGTATTTCCTCTGATCAGAAGGTACAGAACAAACATGACAAACATTTAAAAGGAAAAAGGAGATTTTTTTGTGTCTTTTCTCTGAAGGGGCGAAAATCTGGAGGACAGCAGGTGTTAAGAGACATCCAGAGGGTTGGACTTCATCAGCTACACGTCTGTAGATGTCAGTGAATGCAGCTGTTTAGCTCCGTTTCCCTGCACTGATGCTGCTGTTTCCAGAGTTGGGCAGTCAGTACAGAAAACGTTAAAGAAGCTGAACACTGGATGGACCATGTCAGGGTTTAGTCTGCTGGTCCAGTGAAGGACTAGCTTCCTGGACTTCACCACCTTCTCCTCCACTACAGACCCTGGAGGCTCTTCAGTTAGCTAGCTAGCTAGCAGGGCATCGGGACTGGTCTCTGGGTCAGATTAGAAAGTGGACTGTTTAACCTTTCTTTAACTTCTGGACACAGTAGAATCTGCTTTTTCCTTTTAAGTTTTTACATTTCTCATGTTTGTTCTTTATCTTCTAATCAGAGAGGAAACACCTGCAGTGAATGATGCTAACCTGACTTCACTTCTCCAGGTTTTAGATGTTTGTTGTCTCCAACTGCAGACCTGATGTTGAATTCATTAAATGTGTGTGTTCAGGTGTGACGCAGCTCCGTATCCACCAGCGAACGCACACCTTCCGGTCGTACCAGTGCGACCAGTGCAGTAAAACGTACGGTTCCCTGACGGGCCTACACTCCCACCGGGCAAGCCACGGCGCCGACAGCCGCTTCCTGTGTCCTCAATGTGGCAAACGCTTCAAGACCCGGGACGGCCTGGAGGGACATCTGAGGACGCACACTGGAGAGAGGCCCTACCGCTGCCCCTACTGCCCCAAGGACTTCACCGCGCTGGCAGGCCTCAACGTGCACGTCCGGCGGCACACCGGAGAACGGCCGTACGTGTGCACGGTGTGCGGTAAAGGCTGGCCCTCTGGAGGCGACCTGCAGAAACACATGAGAACTCACACTGGAGAACGGCCCTACGTCTGCCAGGACTGTGGAAAGGCCTTCTCCATCTCCTGCCACCTGACGGAGCACCGCCGGATCCACACCGGTAAGACTGCTGGAAACACCTATACAGTCACTAGAACACCTGTAAACAACTGCACAGTCATTAGAACACCTGGAACACCTGTACAATCATTAGAACACCTGTAAACACCTGTACAATCATTAGAACACCTGTAAACACCTGTACAGTCATTAGAACACCTGATACACCTGTAAACACCTATACAGTCACTAGAACACCTGTAAACACCTGTACAATCATTAGAACACCTGTAAACACCGGTACAATCATTAGAACACCTGTAAATACCTGTACAGTCACTAGAACACCTGTAAACACCTGTACAATCATTAGAACACCTGTAAACACCTGTATAATCATTAAAACACCTGTAAACACCTGTACAATCATTAGAATACCTGTAAACACCTGGAACACCTGTAAACACCTGTATAGTCATTAGAACACCTGTAAACACCTGGAACACCTGCACAGTCATTAGAACACCTGTTAACACCTGTACAGTCATTAGAACACCTGTAAACACCTGTGCAGTCACTAAAACACCTGAAACACCTGTACAGTCACTAGAACACCTGTAAACAACTGCACAGTCATTAGAACACCTGAAACACATGTACAATCATTAGAACACCTGTAAACACCTGTAAACACCTATACAGTCATTAGAACACCTGGAACACCTGTAAACACCTATACAGTCATTAGAACACCTGTAAACACCTATATAATCATTAGAACACCTGGAACACCTGTAAACAACTGCACAGTCATTAGAACACCTGTAAACACCTGTACAGTCACTAGAACACCTTTAAACACCTATACAGTCACTAGAACACCTTTAAACACGTATACAGTCACTAGAACACCTTTAAACACCTGTACAGTCACTAGAACACCTGGAAACACCTATACAGTCACTAGAACACCTTTAAACACCTATACAGTCATTTGAACACCTGGAACACCTGTAAACAACTGCAGTCATTAGAACACCTGTAAACACCTGTACAGTCATTAGAACACCTGTAAACACCTGTACAGTGACTAGAACACCTGTAAACACCTGTACAGTCATTAGAACACCTGTAAACACCTGGAACACCTGTAAACACCTATACAGTCATTAGAACACCTGGAACACCTGTAAACAACTGCAGTCATTAGAACACCTGTAAACACCTGTACAGTCATTAGAACACCTGTAAACAACTGCACAGTCATTAGAACACCTGTAAACACCTGTACAGTCACTAGAACACCTGGAAACACCTATACAGTCACTAGAACACCTTTAAACACCTATACAGTCATTAGAACACCTGGAACACCTGTAAACACCTGTACAGTCATTAGAACACCTGTAAACACCTGTACAGTCATTAGAACACCTGTAAACACCTGTACAGTCATTAGAACACCTGTAAACACCTGGAACACCTGTAAACACCTATACAGTCACTAGAACACCTGTAAACACCTGGAACACCTGTAAACACCTGTACAGTCAATAGAACAACTGTAAACACCTATACAGTCACTAGAACACCTGTAAATACCTGTACAGTTACTAGAACACCTGTAAACACCTGTACAATCATTAAAACACCTGTAAACACCTGTATAAACATTAAAACACCTGTAAACACCTGTACAATCATTAGAATACCTGTAAACACCTGGAACACCTGTAAACACCTGTATATTCATTAGAACACCTGTAAACACCTGGAACACCTGCACAGTCATTAGAACACCTGTTAACACCTGTACAGTCATTAGAACACCTGTAAACACCTGTGCAGTCACTAAAACACCTGGAACACCTGTACAGTCATTAGAACACCTGTAAACACCTGTACAGTCACTAGAACACCTGTAAACAACTGCACAGTCATTAGAACACCTGAAACACATGTACAATCATTAGAACACCTGTAAACACCTGTAAACACCGATGCAGTCATTAGAACACCTGGAACACCTGTAAACACCTATACAGTCATTAGAACACCTGTAAACACCTGTACACTCATTAGAACACCTGTAAACACCTGGAACACCTGTAAACACCTGTACAGTCACTAGAACACCTGTAAACACCTGTACAGTCAATAGAACACCTGTAAACACCCGTAAACACCTGTACAATCATTAGAACACCTGTAAATACCCGTACAGTCACTAGAACACCTGTAAACACCTGTACAATCATTAGAACACCTGTAAACACCTGGAACACCTGTAAACACCTGTATAGTCATTAGAACACCTGTAAACACCTGGAACACCTGCACAGTCATTAGAACACCTGTTAACACCTGTACAGTCATTAGAACACCTGTAAACACCTGTGCAGTCACTATGTTACGTCCCGACAGCTAGGGGATGAGGGAAGCAACACATACGACAACAAAGAGGCAGGAAATCTGTTGGTGAGACGTCAACCGATAAGACGTTTATTTTTGTCCAGCAAGACAAATCCAACACAGCACTCCAAATGATCCAACACGGGTCCCTTAGACCCGTGCAAGACAACACTACACCACACTCTGGCAGCTGATCTGGCCCACTGGCCATGACGTTCAGGCCGACTCATCTTTTAACCATCCCTGCCGATTGGTAACGAGCAACAGGTGCACCTGGCCACTGAGCATACCTGGGGACAGGGAAAAGAGAGGAAAAAAAACACAACCTACCTTATCTACTCAACACAGAATGTAAACACCTGGAACACCTGTACAGTCATTAGAACACCTGTAAACACCTGTACAGTCACTAGAACACCTGGAAACACCTATACAGTCACTAGAACACCTTTAAACACCTATACAGTCATTAGAACACCTGGAACACCTGTAAACAACTGCAGTCATTAGAACACCTGTAAACTCATGTACAGTCATTAGAATACCTGTAAACACCTGTATAGTCATTAGAACACCTGTAAACACCTGTACAGTGACTAGAACACCTGTAAACACATGTACAGTCATTAGAACACCTGTAAACCCTTGTACAGTCATTAGAACACCTGTAAACACCTGTATAGTCATTAGAACACCTGTAAACACCTGTACAGTGACTAGAACACCTGTAAACACCTGTACAGTCATTAGAACACCTGTAAACACCTGGAACACCTGTAAACACCTGTACAGTCAATAGAACACCTGTAAACACCTGTAAACACCTGTACAGTCACTGGAACACCTGTAAACACCTGTACAGTCACTGGAACACCTGTAAACACCTGTGCAGTCACTGGAACACCTGTAAACACCTGTAACACCTCTAACACCTGCACAGTCATTAGAACACCTGTAAACACCTGTACAGTCACTAGAACACCTGTAAACACCTGTAACACCTGTACAGTCATTAGAACACCTGTAAACTCCTGTAACACCTTTACAGTCACTGGAAGTAGCATGTCATCATTCATCTGACTGATTCCATGTGTACTGAGTGTTTTCTGGACTCCCAGGTGTGGTTTTGTCTCCAGGTGTGGTTTTGTTTCTCAGGTGTGGTTTTGTCTCCAGGTGTGGTTTTGTGTCTCAGGTGTGGTTTTGTCTCCAGGTGTGGTTTTGTCTCAGGTGTGGTTTTGTGTCTCAGGTGTGGTTTTGTGTCTCAGGTGTGGTTTTGTGTCTCAGGTGTGGTTTTGTCTCCAGGTGTGGTTTTGTGTCTCAGGTGTGGTTTTGTGTCTCAGGCGTGGTTTTGTCTCCAGGTGTGGTTTTGTGTCTCAGGTGTGGTTTTGTCTCCAGGTGTGGTTTTGACTCCAGGTGTGGTTTTGTCTCCACGTGTGGTTTTGTCTCCAGGTGTGGTTTTGTCTCCAGGTGTGGTTTTGTGTCTCAGGTGTGGTTTTGTCTCCAGGTGCGGTTTTGACTCCAGGTGTGGTTTTGTCTCCACGTGTGGTTTTGTCTCCAGGTGTGGTTTTGTCTCCAGGTGTGGTTTTGTGTCCAGGTGTTCTGCTGCTGTTCTGAACTGTTCTGCTTCTGTTTTCCAGGTGAGAAGCCGTTCTCGTGTCCAGAATGCGGTAAATGTTTACGGAGGAAGTTTGATCTGAAGAAACACATGTTGTCCCACAGCAACGTCCGGCCGTACGGCTGCATCTACTGTCCAAAGAGCTACACCCGCAAAACCCACCTGAACAGACACCTGCTGACCCACAGGACTGCAGACAGCCAGGTGGAGACGGAGGAACCCTGAATTCAACTCATTCAGCTTCTTGGACCCTCAGCAGATGTGTGGGTCAGTCTGAGAGAAACTAAAACCTGACAGGATTTAAAGTTCAGGAACTCATCATGAAAGTGGAGCCAGAGTTTTGTTTTTGTTTCGTTACAAACTATTATTGAAATGTCCAACGAACAGTAATTAGATCATGAATGAACAGTTTCGACCCAGTTTCTGGGTCAAGGTTCTTTATAAAGACCTTCATGGACGGAAGCTGAATCCTCAGAAATCACCAATGAAGTTTCAGTTCAAGGTTCAGGGCTGCTCTAAAAAATACAAATCTGTCAGCAGAAGGTCTGAAATATCTGTAAAATGTCCAAATACATCGGTCACATATTGGAAATGTCCAGAAAGTATCAGTCAATTGATGCATAAAAGCCCAGAACTGCTTTATTCCCCTGCTGAACATCTCTGAGTGTTGATGGGATTAGAATAAAGACACGGTTTCTAGAACATCAGTGTTTATTCAGCTGTAGAGGGAAACTTCTAAACACGGTGAGATAAAACCATCCTCAGACTGACAGCAGTTGCTGATGCTCTGCAGGTTTAAAATCTGAAAATAGGTTTTATAAAAGGTGAATTCTAATTAGTACCAGATCACCACAGGGCAAGGTTTATCATCTGAACTAATTATGACGTGATCATTAGCGAGGTTCTGATTGGACGGCTCACAGGAAGCAGGATTGTGATTGGTTAGTGAGGATATCAGTTGTGTTTAATAATACTCATCTGTCATGTTTGTGTTGATTTGAAACTGTAAAATGTTGTTTTGTGAACATCGTGACTGATGTTTGAAAGTTCTGTATCTGTGCTTCTATAAACAGAGATTTAATGAGACCAGAGGTGAGATGTGGATAAACTTTATTAGCAGCTTGTTGCTCTGACAGGAAGTGATGTCAGCTGGTTTCTGTCTAGTCGTCGTCTCCTCCCGTCTTCTCGATAACTTTCCTCATCCACCTGCTCATCCTGAACAGGTGAGTGTAGAAGCCGTACTTTCCGTCACGGTCGCAGCCTTCACCCCACGACACCACGCCCACCTGGTACCAGCGGTTCTCCGCCGGGTACTAAACAGAACATAGGAGGGTTCTTGACTCTGCTGCTGTTACCGTTTACAACATGGAAACTGGCTGTTTAAAGGCTATTAATGGTCATAATAACAAGATATTTATACAAAGAAGTCAGGAATATTACCAAATATTACAAAGAATCTTTTCAGGAAATATTTGATGTCAGATTGTGACTGTTGGACAAACAACAGACAGATCAGTTTACGTTCTGTGGTGTTTCCATCCATTGGGATGTTTCAGTGGTTAATAAACAGTCTGTTCTATAGAACAGTAAATGTTCTTCTGTCAGAATGAAGGTTCTCACCTTCATCACAAACGGTCCACCGCTGTCTCCCTCACAGGCGTCGCCTCGTTGGCTGTCCTCTGGTTTATATCCTGAAACACAGCGTCTGTATTTAGAGCTGAACCAGGACCGTTTGGAGGTTCACCTGTAAACCATCCTGATACTGGCCGACAGATTAAAGCCAACTAGACCCTCAAAGTAGCACTGGAGGATAAATCAACGGTTTCAGAAGATTCACCATCTGGAGAACGTGTCTGAACCTTCAGATAGTTCAGTTTAAACTTTTCCATCCTGGGTGAAAAGACAACATGCAGTTTCTTGCTAATTGAACAAACATAGAAGCGCTACCAGCACAGAACATGTTGTTGGTGATCCGGACTGAGGTGGAGGCTCTGCAGATGTCCTGGTCCACGATTGGTAGATGGATTTGCTGAAGGACTGTGGGTAAATTTCTTGCTGCTGGGTTCCAGGTTTCCTTCAGGTTCCCCCAACCGGTCACTCGTCCCTTATAGCCTTCAGTCATCAGACTGGCAGGAAAACACCAATCAGAGGGTCAGAAACTCATCAACAGGAAGCAAGTAATTGTACAAACTACTGGATTTTACATGAAGTTAGACCTGTGCCAACATTTGATGTTTCCTCATGAGGATCTAAAGGTGGAAAACAGGTAGATAGATGATCTGGATCTTTAGCTCAGGGTTAGATACATGCTGTGCTGAAGTCTCACTTACTGTTCTTTGTATTTGACCTGACTGAGTCAAGCTGTTGTAGGTTTGACTGAATAAATCCAGAAACCTTCTAATAGAACCTCCTGAACTGTCTGTAGCTCTGAGCTCCTCGTCTGGACGAAGCTCAACGTTCCTCCATCTTCTGCTCACTATTCAAAGTTCACCAGGTTTGAGGGCATTCTCTGTTTCAGATCTATAATTTTCTGGTAGAGGACCTTTGCCCTGGTGGAGGAGAATGATTTTAGCATTTGCTGGAGTTTAGCTGACTAAAGGTGTCAATCAAAGACCTTGATGAAACACTGAACTACGTCTGAACCCCCTTCAGGGACTGTCCAGTCCAATTACACAATGACTGGTTTACTGGAACTATTTGAGTTTTAGTAGGATTCAGGCTTTTCAGCCCGTTGTTAGTGTCCAGGATGTCTCCAATCTCTCCACCTCTGGGTTAGTTAGGTTAGTTGGAAACATAGTCTGTTTCTGTGTTTGTCTTACAACTTGGCGACCTTCTTGTTGGGCAGACAGACCGGGTGGATCTCATCAGTGAATACAACCGGCCGTCTCATGTGCAGCAGAGCGATGTCTCGGTTCAGGTTTTCCTTCCAGTTGTACTTGGGGTGGACGATGATTTCATCGATGGCGACGATTTTCTCAACTCCGCGCTCAAACCTGAGAAGATATTCCATCAGCTATCTGCAGAAACACGGACCACATAGCCGACGTGAATGTTAGAACCCAGGCGGCGTCTTACTTGGCTCGGTTGTGCTTTCCCAGACGGACCAGGATGTCGCTGGTGGTGAAGTTCTTGTTCCAGGGCGGGTACAGGATGCAGTGGGCTGCAGTGAGGATCCACTGATCACTGATCAGACTGGCTCCACACAGCAGCTCCTGTGGGCTGCGTTTGTACAGCATCACCTGCCTGCCGACAGGAACACCTGATTATTATGGGATTAATGAACACTGACATGCTCTAAGTTTTATTAAAGTCTGTCTGTTGGCATGTTGCTCTTCTAGTTGTGTCAATCATCGCTCAGATATTATAGCATCGATCTGTTTATATGAATAAATGGTTTGCTTATTTTCTTATAGGTGTGGTTACCATGGGGATGGCCTGTTATAGGTGTGGTTACCATGATGCTGAGGCCTATGTTATAGGTGTGGTTACCATGGTGACGGCCTGTTGTAGGTGTGGTTACCATGGCGACGGCCTGTTGTAGGTGTGGTTACCATGGTGCTGAGGCCTGTTATAGGTGTGGTTACCATGGTGATGGCTTGTTGTAGGTGTGGTTACCATGGCGACGGCCTGTTATAGGTGTGGTTACCATGGCGCTGAGGCCACCTCGGCGTCATCGCCTCCAACGATACGTTTCTCTCTGTAGGACTCCAGCAGCTCGTCCTCCTTGGCGTCCTTCTTGTTCTGCTTTTCAAACAGGGGGCGCTGTCCACAGTCTGCAACACATCCAACCAGTAAACCAGTCAGGAAGATGGGTAACTAACCAGTACAGAACCAGTCAGTAGGTCAATGAACCGCTAACGTAAGCTGGACAACTCAACCTGTATATCTAACACTAACCAGTCAGTTCAGGAATCATGTCACCAACCAGTTCATCAGTCAGTTAACCAGTCAGTAAACCAGTCAGTTAACCAGTTTCCTGCCCCACACTTTCACTCAACCAGGTAGTCAACCAGTTAACCAACTAGTTACTGAGTCAGCACCAGATTAAATAAACTAGCCAGTTAATTATCTAATGTAATTATTCCCAGAATATTTGGTAAACAGATATCTAGTCACCTATGAGCTGAGAAACCAGTAAACCAGTTAGTTAAGCTGTAAATGGCTCATCACACCAGTAAGTCAAACAGTCAGTGAAGCAGATTTAACCCTAACCCTATCAACTGGACTGTCAATGAAGGAGCCAGGTAACCAGGAGCCAGGTAACCATTAGCCAGGTAACCAGGACCAGGTACCCAGGAGCCAGGTAACCAGGTAACAAGGAGCCAGATAACCAGGTAACAAAGAGCCAGGTAACCAGGAGTCAGGTAACCAAGAGCCAGATAACCAGGTAACAAAGAGCCAGGTAACCAGGAGCCAGCTAACCAGGAGCCAGATAACCAGGTAACAAAGAGCCAGGTAACCAGGAGCCAGATAACCAGGTAACCAGGAGCCAGATAACCAGGTAACAAGGAGCCAGATAACCAGGTAACAAAGAGCCAGGTAACCAGGAGCCAGATAACCAGGTAACCAGGAGCCAGGTAACCAGGAGTCAGGTAACCAGGAGTCAGGTAACCAGTTAACCAGGAGCCGGGTAACCAGGTAACAAGGAGCCAGGTAACCAGGTAGTCTGCCAGTTTAATCAATAATAACCACTTAATGAGTTCCCTCCATTTCTTTCTGAAGCTATAAACTTCCTGCTAACCTGGCTGCTAACCAGCTAACCAGTTAATTATCTCATCTGCCACTAAATAAACCTTTAGTCAGTTTCAGAAAGTGGATGAAAAAAATATTAACTAGTTGGTTGAGGAATCAACCAGCTAGTTAATCTGCCATTTTACTCACCATTTACCTGATTACCTGCTGGAGGTAAAAGTTAACCAGTCAGTTCACCTTGTTCCTGCCCAGTTAAGTAATCGGATTACTACCAACCAGGTCCAAACAAGTGTTCCTTTTCCAGTCAGTCAACTAGACTAATGACTGGTTAGTTGCATTACCTGCTTCATGACTAATTATCTCTGACCTGTAGAAGTCAGATGTGAGAAGTCTGTTGCGTGCTGGACCTCATCATGATGTTTGCTGTTTATCTCCTCCATTTTTATGTGTTAAAATTGTTAGAAGAATTATACTTACGTTCATTGTGGTTATCACTGAATGACTGTTAAGGTATCTGTATGCATATGTAAGCACTTCTTGTTGAGAAGTACATGTACATTTTAACTGTAATCTGTATGTACTCACAGTAAGAAACATGAGAACAGGGTTGACCTGTTCCATATGATAAGATAATGCAAGTGACACTTTCTCTGACACTTTCTCTGTTAACATATGCTGATGCATGATGCCGCCCCATGTTACATGACTGGTTGAAAACTAATAAAGAGATGCAGAGGAGATACAGACTCTTCGGAGAAGGAAGGCTGCAGCAGCAGTGTGTGCAGTCTCTGTCTCCCCTTGCTGCAAGTAAAAGATCTGAGCTCGTGAGTACTGTCTTTCCTTCCTGTGCTGTGCGTGTCATGTTTAAACCCAACAAAAATAAAACTCGTATTTTTATGAATTGGTGCTGAGGTCCACTTCATGTTGCAGCTCCTGAACCTTCATGTACCAGAACTGGAAGCTGGTCAGGGATGTGAGCTGCATTAGAAGCCAGAAGAACTCCAGTGGACCCTGAGAGGAAGCAGAAGGAGAACTAGAACTGAATCTGAATTCGTAGTTTGTTGAAGGAACCCACCGCTCTCTCCTTGTCCAAAGGTTCGTGGGTTGAAGAAGAGTTTCTTGGCGGGCCCTAAGACGGATCGCTCCATGCCTCCGGTCTCCGTCATCTGTTCTCCACCCACCAGAGGATCATCTGGGAGACGTTCAGGAGCAGTTACATAAACACCAACTCTTGTGTGAAAGTGGATTGTGTGTTTGAACTTTACCGCACAGCTCCAAGTCACAGTAGTCGACTGTGATGTTTCCAGAGACGTCCACGTAGCACCAGGGGCCCTCGGGGTCGTTGTCGGGGTTCCTGCACTTGTTGCTCAGCAGATTGACCTCAGAGATGAACTCTTTGTCCCGGCTGAGGGCCGTTGCTTCCGGTGACGACCACTGCAGACAGGTGTGGCCTCCCAAGGTGATGTCCAGGTCGCCAACGTAGTCGATGCCATAACTGGGTAAACACTCTGTAGTTCTGACTGACTTAGGGGCCACAGTGGGGGGGACAAAGTCCTCACCTAGGAAGGAGAAGACAGGAAGTGGAGGTGTGATGGTGATGTAGGGGTACTACAGGTACGATGAACGTGGACGGAGGAACAGTAGAGTTTATACTAAGTCAGCGGTACGAGTGGAGACTTGCCACATGTTGGGACCCTGCAGGTCTCTTTCTGGACCGTGGGGTCTTGGGTGAAACACCAGGGGCCATCTGGTTTCTTGTCAGGGTTTCTACAGAAGTTCTCCACCAGGATGCTGTTTGGCTCTGAAACATTATACTCCCTGCAGGCAACCAGGTAAACGCACAGGTGAACAGGTGAACAGACAGGTAAACAGGTAAACAGACAGGTGAACCAGATGGAGGTTAGATCTGTCAGCCAATCAGTGTGTTTCTCCATTAGTTAACTACTTAATTAATTAGTTGTAGGGAGTCATTATTATCTGTTGGGTAACTTGGTTATTAGTTAATTAACTGACTGGACCTTTGATCTTTAATCAGCTGTTTAGTCTGTAGCATAATCCTAACCCTGTATTTGTTCTTCTGTTTTGTCTGGTCATTAAATTCGTTAGTTAGCTGGTTTATATCTTCATCAGATGGCTCCTCTTTGTTTTGTTAGTTAGCTGTTAATCAGGCCTTTTGTTTAGTCTGGTTAGTTGTTGGGTAGACGTTAGGTATTTATTTATATGTTAGTTTAGTACACCTTATTGTTTATTAGTTCTTTAGTTTGTTGGTTGAGTTGGTAGTTAAGATGTTGGTTTTTCTGTTCAGTTTCATCATATTGGTTCCTCACTAACTTGTTCTTTCTGTATTTAATCCATCTGCTGGTTAGTTTAATTCATTATTCCATTGATGAAGTTGTTGGTTGGTTGGTTACTGTGCTGTTCCTAAGTTAACTGCTGGTTTACTGGTTCAGTTTTTGGTCATTGATTGTTCAATAATTAGACAGTTGCATAATTTAAAAATTTGTGTTAACTTTTGAAAGGGTTGGATCAGTTATCTCTTCATCATATCTAGCTAGTTCCATGGGTTAGTTACTGATAGATGGGATGGGGGAAGCCTCCAGTGTTGACACATCCAACCAGTCTTTAGTTAGTTAATGTTTTTAAAGGGTTGGATTAATCTCTTTGGTTCCTTCATTAGTTAGTTCCATGGGTTAGTTACCGATAGATGGGATGGGGGAAGCGATGCCTCCAGTGTTGACACATCCGACCAGTCTTTGTGATGTTGACGTTTCCTTCATAGTTCAGTCCCTGACCAGAAATACACTGACCTGCAGAAACACACTGGGTCAGTGTTAATGTACATCACGTTCAGCTTTCCAATCATTTATTTATATTTACCTTCAATACACTGTCTGACCAGGTTGATGTTCTCTGCTGTTCTCGTCATCTGAGTTCCCTTACAGTCTGCAGAACAGAGGTTTGGTGTTTGTTTACTCAGTCTGAGATGTTCTGGACTTTGATTCTGTTTGCGGTGCAACTGAATAAACTCCACTTTACATATAACGTTCAAATTAAGCCCTGCTCCTCCGCATGGATCCAGCTGAAGCTAAATGACTTCATTCAGCAGTAGCAGAGTCTGTTAAAACCGTTTTAGTTGTCTCCACTAGATTCTACAATCTGAGGCCAAACTGGGCTAAATAATCACTAAACCAGCTGACAGAACATTTCTGTTGGAAATGTTTGCTGAGCTGTGTTTCCAGTCTGTGTGCTAAGCTAAGATAACTGCAGGGGAGACTGATTTAGTTTTAGTTTTAACCCTAACCCATGCCAGAAGCTGCAACCACCTCCAAAATGATAAAAACTGAGAATTAAATTTCATTTTTAACCAGTTCATTATGAATGGATGTTCATTTACTCAAATACGAGTCTTTTTGTTTCATCAAATAATCAGAAATAACCTAAATGCTCGGATTTATTTTGAATAGCGCAACACAAACTCTTTATTCTACGATCGCCACCATCCTCACCAGCAAGCCTAACTCTGACTGAATACAGGCATTCACCAAGCTGAATATAAGCTGAATTAAACAGCAGGTGGCGCTAACTCTCCAATCAGCGGCATTAAAAGACACAAGTGGAAATCAGACCCTTCCGTTATTTTTATGTCCTAATAAGAAGAAGCTCCTTCGTCATATTCATTGTATTTATTTCAAACATCTGATTGTGCTGAAAGACGGATATTTCAAAAAGATTAAGACAAAGATGGCACTGACATTTAATCAGAAACAATCAGACAGTGTTAATGGAGTAGGTGATGGTCTAAATGAAAGCTTTCCTGATTTTCTTTGCCTTATCTGATGATAAACTGAGTGTTTCTAGGTTCTGGACTGTTGATAACGTTCATACTGGAAGTAAACATGGAAACCATTATTCATTTAGCTGGTACTCCACCCTAAACCCTAACCTTAATGTTTATACTGGAAGTAAATAAAGTCATTGTTCAGGAGGTACTCACCCAGGTACTTCACCCAGAAGGTCTCCTAGAGGAACACAGTGAGTTCTGTGGTTAAACTGGAACCTGATCTCAGAACCGTTCTATGTGATGAAGACAAACTAAAGTCGTACCGTTTTATCCGGCTGTTCGAACACCTCTCTGGCTTCTTCATGGTCGCAGATTTCCTCCACACACTCCCGCTCCATGTTCCCTGACACACAAAAAACACACAAAAATACACTGAAATGCACACAAGACATGGACACACTATGACACACACAATAGTCTGTAGTGGTTGTGTGTCTTTGTGGTTGTTGTGTGTCGCTTTGTCATCATTCTGTTTCTCCTTGACTGACTTTCCAAAAGAACCAATCAGAACAGAGTTCGGTGAGTTAGAACAATCAGAGCAGAGTTTGGTCCGTAAGAACCAATCAGAACAGAGTTTGGTGAGTTAGAACCAATCCGGGCAGAGTTTGGTCAGTTAGAACCAATCACAGCAGAGTTTGGTCCATTAGAACCAATCAGAGCAGAGTTTGATCAGTTAGAACCTATCAGAGCAGACCTTTAATCCACCTGAAGTTCTTCTTCTTCTCCTCCACAACAAACCTCTAACATGCTGTCAAACAGGAAGTCTTTGTCCAGTAGACGACATTATTTTGGTCTGTTTTATGTTTTATTTTTTAATACGAATCCAACAGTCATTTCATTTTGAGGCAGCAGAATCTGTAATAATAATGTAGTAATAATAATGTAACAGGTACGTTACCTGGTTTCATCTCCTCAAAGATCTGATTTGCTCGTCGGTTTCGGACTAAAACCTGCGACGCCAGGTGGCTGTTGAGGAAAACTAGAAAAACGAGGAAAATCAGTCAACATGTTGGCCAATCAGCTGCCACAAAGATGATGAAGTGTTCCAGCTTTTATACCAAACCAGGTCCATCATTTACCTCAGGACTGAAGTAGTTCTAGTTTAGGTTCATCGTGGGGATGTTAACCAAGTATTCAGCTCCTTAAGGAGAACTCACAGTACTGCGATATAGAAGTACTTTATGATTCCTCCAGTAATCTGATTCTCTTCATTTAATCCTCTATAGACTAAACTATACATGGATGTTCCACATGCTTATTTCTGTTCAGTGCTTTTGATGCTGAAACATGCGCACCTAGAATGCAAAACATAGATGAAGACCCTAACCCAGACGATTACTGGATAAATCACCAGAATGATTGACAGAATACTGGATTATAACTGATAGCTGCAGCTCCAATGACAAATGAAAGTAACGGAGACAAATCAAACTTTAGAAATAGTTTAGTTCGATAAGATAGTCCTTTATTACTCCCCAGGTTGGGGGAAATTTCCAGTGTGACAGCAGCAAAAACCTTTCACAGTAGTAGCTGACGATGTCCAAATAAATAAAACTTTAAGAATAGTTTAGTAGCTAACGATGTCCAAATAAAACCTCAGAAACAGTCAATCAGGAGGTATAGAAAGGTTAGTTAGGGTTAGGGTTTAGGATTAGTAGGCTTAGTTAGGGATAAGGGTAGGGTTAGGTTTGGGTTAGTTAGGGTTAAGGTTTAGGTTTGGGGTTAAGGGTTAGGTTTGGGTTAGTTAGGGTTGAGGTTAAGGGTTAGTTAGGGTTAAAAGTTAGGTTTGGGGTTAAGGGTTAGGGTTGGGTTAGTTAGGGTTAAGTTTGGGTTGCCAATGAGTATTGACGGGGACATTTGGAGAACATAAAAATCAAAGATTAGAAATAGAAAGGTGGACTGACTTTTGCTGAGTTTTATCAGGAAATCTAAATTCTTTAACGTCAGAACAAATATTGTACTCTTCAAATTAGAAGTAATCAGATTACTGTAAAATGGTTTGACATTTGAGTGATGTTGCCTTCTGGTAAACTAAAACAAGGATTTAAAAATCCACAAAACATTGTGAAACATTCACCTGACGTTCTGATCGTTCTCAGTTTATTTTTTGTGTTTCCGTATTCACTGTATATAAACTCAAAGCTGTGCAGATCGATTTGTGAGTTCAGCTTTAACTGAGATTACTGTGACTACTAACATGCTGTACTACAACTACTACTACTTTACTAAAACCAGCACCTGTACTACCACTACTACCATAGCTAAGAAGAACACAATAAGGGTTTCGTACCATTGTTGGCCACACAGCTGTGCAGGAGAAGCAGCAGAACAACGGCTGCTTTAGATGTTGGTTCTATCATGATCCAGACCTCCGAGCAGAACCTCAGAACCAGATCTAGCAGTCTTCAGTGTGTGTTGCCTCTCTGTCCTCTGTGGGGGAATATTGACCAAAGGGTCAAAGTATGAGTCGGCTGATGTTCAGCGTGGGTTTTCCACATGTTTACTGAACTCAACGTCCACTCAGGTTCCTCTGTGAGCTCAGTTTAGTGCAGTTAAAAAAACTAGTATTTACAATGTCTCTTCATCAGCTCATCGTTTTCAGGATTGTTTGGCATATAAAATGTTAAAAAGTCATAATTTCTCAAAATCACAAGACTGGAAGAAGCACTCAGACCTCCAGGTAAAAATACCGTAGTCTAGAAATACAAGTTAAAGTTCTGACAAAGACACAAAAGCAACAACAATGAGACACAAACAACTCTGGTTTTATCAGCAAAAAGACACACATCAGAAAACATGGACAGACAAATGAATCACAAGGACACAAAACAACCACAAAGACACAATAAAGACACAACAACTACAAAGACACAATAAAGACACAAAATAAGCACACAGACACAATAAAGACACAAAACAACCACAAAGACACAATAAAGACACAAAACAACCGCAAAGACACAATAAAGACACAGAACAACCACAGAGACACAATAAAGACACAAAACAACCACAAAGACACAAAGCAACAATAAAGACACAGAACAACCACAAAGACACAATAAAGACACAAAACAACCACAAAGACACAATAAAGACACAAAACAACCACAGAGACGCAATAAAGACACAAAACAACCACAGAGACACAATAAAGATACAAAACAACCACAAAGACCCAATTAAGACAAAACAACCACAGAGACACAATAAAGACACAAAACAACCACAAAGACATAATAAAGATACAAAACAACCACAAAGACCCAATTAAGACAAAACAACCACAGAGACACAATAAAGACACAAAACAACCACAAAGACATAATAAAGACACAGAACAACCACAAAGACACAATAAAGACACAGAACAACCACAAAGACATAATAAAGACGCAGAACAACCACAAAGACAAAATAAAGTGACAAAACAACCACAAAGACACAATAAAGACACAAAACAACCACAAAGACAGAATATAGATACAAAACAACTGCAAAGACACAATAATGACACAAACCAACCACAGAGACACAATAAAGACACAAAACAACCACAGAGACACAATAAAGACACAAACCAAGGGGCTACAGACAGCTCTTAGAAAACAGATTCCATTAAATTATATCTCCACAGCTTGTTGCATCATCTATTGTGTCTGGGATCCTAAAATAAAAATGTTCTGCTACTTTTTAATTCCACTTTGAGACATTTCTGAGAAAAGACAAGGACAGAAACCTGCTGCTCGTCTCCTCTGAGTTCAACCAATCAGTATTAATGTGTCTTAGTTTATGTCTCAGTGTCACCTAGCAGGGTTCCCTCCAAAACACCTGGAGTACGTTCTTTATTCTCTCCTGAACAGCTCTGAAACAGGTTCTACAGGGACGGTTCCTCCAAGAGATTCTATAGGGACGGTTCCTCCAAGAGGTTCTATAGGGATGGTTCTATAGGGACGTTTCTATAGGGATGGTTCCTCCAAGAGATTCTATAGGGGCAGTTCTATAGGGATGGTTCTTATAGTTGCAACAAAGGCTTGGCTTGCCCTAAAACAGCCTGAAGTACCTCTTTACCTCTGAAAGTCACCAGAATGTAATTTAAAAGGAACCACGGAGTCTGGGTTGGTTTTACTGTCTGAATGTTTATTGATCCACCCTCTGTGTGGCTCTTAGATCAAATATTTACCTGCAGATACTGAGGTGAAAGTCTTGCAGCAGTGTTGTTGCAGCTCGTATCATGCAGACTAAGAGCTGAACAGTTTGAGTATCAGATTACAGCTTTTAATAAAGTCACTTACAGACTGTTCATCTCAGACCAGGATTTTTAGATTTTACGGTTTCTCTGCCCACCACTGAGTTAAAGCTGTTGAGGCTAAAAATCTGCTGTCTCATGTTTCAGGAGAGCTAACGCTGCCCCTTGTGGCTAATTGTAAATGTTTCTGTTTGGTTCTTTAAGAAATTTCAACTTCAACCAGTAGACTTTCTTTGCCCTCCATCAAAGGTTTGGGTTGCCCTAAAACAGTTAGGGGTTGGGTTAGGGTTAGGGTTAGGGTTATTAGGGTTAGGGTCAGGGTAAGGTTTTGGGTTAGGTTAGGGGACGACCCAACCTGGGGGTGTTGAGGTTTGCACAGGCACAAGGGCTGTTTTTCTTTTTTCTTGTGAATTATATTTAAAAAGTAAGTGCTGTGTGTTGAATATCTGTTGGCCTGAGAATGCACTCCTTAATCTACAGGACTGCCTCCAACACACAGACTGGGACCTTTTTGAACACCAGGACCTGGACACATTCACAGGGACAGTACTGGACTACATCAAGTTCTGTATGGGAACTGTGTCTGTGGACAAAGTCATCTGGGTTTTTCCAAACCAGAAACCCTGGATGACCAGCCAAGTCCGCTCACTCCTCAAGGTCCGCGATGCTGCTTTCAGGACAGGTGACAGAGCTCTCTACAGTGCAGGTCGAGCTGACCTGAAAAAAGGAATCAAGGAAGCCAAAGCAGATTATAAGAGGAGGATAGAGTCCCACTTCACCAGCAACAGACCACGGGAGGTGTGGCAGGGTCTGCAGAGCATCACCAACACCAGGAGACCTGAGTGAGTCACTGTCAGAGGAGCTCAACTGCTTCTTTGCTCGGTTTGAATCATTGCAGTGACTCTCATCTGCCACAGCCCTGCCTCCACCCCCACCAGATTCCAGCCCCCCCCCCCCCCCCCCCCCCCACACACACACACACACACACACACACACACACACACTCACTGTGGAGGAGCACGATGTGAGGCGTGGGCTCCTGGCAGTGAACCCAAGGAAGGCTGCTGGTCCAGACGGAGTCCCTGGAAAGGTGCTCAGAGCATGTGCTCACCAGCTGGCTCGCATCTTCTGCAGGATTTTCAACCTCTCCCTGGCCCAAGCAGTCATCCCCACCTGCCTGAAATCTGCCACAATCATTCCTGTACCAAAACAGTCACCCACAACCAGCCTCAGTGACTACCGCCCTGTTGCCCTCACACCGGTTATAATGAAGTGCTTTGAGAGACTAGTTCTCCGGCACATCAAAGACTGTCTCCCCCCCACACTCGACTCCCACCAGTTCGCATACCGAGCGAACAGATCCACAGAGGACGCCATCGCCATAGCTCTGCACGCTGTGCTGACCCACCTGGAACAACCACAGAGCTATGCCAGGATGCTCTTTGTGGATTCCAGCTCGGCTTTCAACACAATCATACCAGACATCCTGATAAACAAACTGGACACTCTGGGCCTCCCCCCTCTCACATGCAGCTGGATTAAGGACTTCTTAACCAACAGACCCCAGTCTGTGAGACTTGGCCCCCACCTTTCCTCCACCGGTACACCACAGGGCTGTGTGCTGAGCCCCCTCCTGTACTGTCTCTACACCGACAACTGCAGACCGACCTACAGAAACAACATCATCGTCAAATTTGCTGACGACACAACAGTGGTCGGTCTGATCTCAGAGGGAGATGAAAGCCTACAGAGAGGAGGTCCAGAAACTCACAACTTGGTGTTCAGTAAACAACCTGACACTAAACACCTCAAAGACAAAGGAGTTCATCATGGACTTCAGGAGGAACAGAACTGACCCGCCCCCCCTCTACATCAATGGCCAGTGTGTGGAGAGAGTCCACACATTCAGGTTCCTGGGAGTCAAGATCTCTGATAACCTCTCCTGGACAGACAACATCACGGCTGTCATAAAGAAGGAGAGTCCTCAGGAAGACCAACCTGGACAGGAAGCTGCTGCTGGCCTTCTACAACTCATCCATAGAGAACCTGCTGACGTTCTGTGTTTCCACCTGGTACAGGAGCTGCACTGAGGCAGACAGAGCGAGGCTTCAGAGGATTGTTAGCTGTCCTCTCCCCTCCCTCATGGACATCTACTCCACCCGGTGCCTCAGCAGAGCTCAGAACATCATCAAGGACAGTTCACATCCCGGTTCTCAGCTTTTTGATCTGTTGCCCTCTGGAAGGCGCTACAGAAGCATTAAAGTGAGGACAAACAGACTTAAAAACAGCTTCTCTCTGAGAGCCATCACCACCCTGAACTCTCACATGGAACAACCCAGCCAACAATATAATGTGAAATGTGCAATATACACCACTGCCTCATTCACTGTTATTTATATTCACTCTGTTATTTATACTGTATATTTGTAAATAGACTGTTTGCCCTATCTTTAAGAATTCTTTGCACTGAAAAGGAGAAGCTCTCCAATCTCGTTTTACACTGTATAATGACAATAAAGCATACTCTATTCTGTTCTATTCTATTCTATCTAAAATTTTATTGTCATGGAATTTTCAAAATGCATGCTAAAAGAAATGTAAGCTCATATTTCCAAGAATAAAATATTAGAAACACTGCAAACTTAGATCAAAGAATATATACATTAAAGGTTAAACAAATAAAAAACAAGATCATAATATATGTAAGTGTGTAGTTTAGGTGGTACCATTCTTAATTAACCTCCTTTTATTTCCTTTTGTTTCTTTGGAGGTTACCATACTTTGTCCCTGCAGTTCATTTTTTGGACCAAAAGAGGGAGACAAAAGCCTGCATTTAATCCAGTCTTTCATTCAAACCTAGAGGATGGTAAGTATTGAGTCTGGTGATCCATTTCCTTTCTGTTCTTTGTCTTTGTTGTTTTGTCCATTGCAGGTTCTGTTCCAGACCAAACATTGTGATGGAGGCCATGGCATGTTCCTGGAAGTTTAAGTATAATGTTGTGGTTCTGTCCATTTTCCTTACA
Source organism: Amphiprion ocellaris (assembly GCF_022539595.1). Classification (NCBI taxonomy): domain Eukaryota; kingdom Metazoa; phylum Chordata; class Actinopteri; family Pomacentridae; genus Amphiprion; species Amphiprion ocellaris. The sequence goes on along the minus strand of NC_072789.1, from coordinate 17,662,190 downwards.
TTGTCTCAGTCTGCCCACGAGGGGATTCTTAGTTTCCCCCATGGAGGTTTTTTTTTGACACCATTTACATTTTATACCACAGACCACATTTCTGGCTTCCAATTGGATATCCTGCCATACAGGCACCTCTGACCCTGATAAAACATTTTTAAGAAATTCTTTTTTGGGGAAATATCTGTTCATGTCCTGTGATTTCTTTCTGCCCTGAGTCAAACTGGACCGAACCAAAATATCTTTTAAGTTTTTGTTCCTTCTGTAGGCCAAAATGATCCTAAAGTCCTCCAGGTCCCTGTTGTTCTGTTGGACCTCATGGAAGTGGATCTTAACTTTGGAGCTGAGGGGAGGCCAGCGATCAGCTCGAGGTTATCTAGAGCAGTGTTTCTCAACTGGTGGGTCGCGACCCAAAAGTGGGTCGCGGGGCCGTTTTTGGTGGGTCGCGAGCCTTTTTCTAAAAAGAGAGAAAAATAAAGATAATCCAATTTAGTGGCGAGTCATTGTAGTTCCCCTCCGCACCCGCAGGGGGTCGTCGTGTCAGCAGCGACCGGTGAGGACACTCGTATTACTGTAGAAGAAACTGCATGTTTTCATAGCAACAGCAGCATGGCTAAACGCAAGTACGACAGCGAGTACATTAAATATGGATTTTCCTACATCGAAGACAAAGGAGTCCAAAAGCACGCATCTGAATAAACTTTTCGAGCGGTTTAGCGACTACTTTCCCAATAAACAACCCGAGGACGACTGAGTGCGCGACCCGTTTGGAATAAACATGGAAAGCATCACGTTGCCTAGCAGCGATGAATGTCAGCTGGTGGAGCTATCATGTGACCGCACTCTCAGAAAGAAATTCACAGAGGTAAGCCTTTCCCAGTTCTGGTGCAACGATGTGATGAGAGAGTATCCCTCCATTGCTAGTCGAGCTGTAAAAATCCTCCTACCATTCAGCACCACATACCTCTGTGAATGTGGCTTCTCAGCTCTTGTTCAGCTGAAAACAAAATACCGAAATAAACTGAACATTGAGCATGACCTCAGAGTTGCTTTATCATGCATACAGCCAGATTTTGAGACTCTTGTAAAGGCCAAAAAGCGTCCTCAGCTAAGCCATTAGAACTTCATGTAGTTCTGCAGTACTTTTATTGTGACTTGTGACTTTTGTTTATTTGTAAGTGCTTAAAAACACTTTTCTTTCAATATTGCACACTATTTTTTCCCCAAATATTGGCTTTCAAATATAGTTAAGCCCTTTGAAAAATGTTTTATTGTGTTTACATTTTGAGATTGATCAGAACATTAAGCATTTCTTCACTTTAATAATTTGTTGAATGCACTTCATCAGTTTTCATGCTTTGGACTCTTTTGCACATATTTCTATACATAGTTTCTCCAGCTACAACAGCAATGTTGCAGACTTGTGCAGTATTATGAGAAGCTACTGGTTTTGTTGAATTGCACTTTTTTTGTAGAAAAAAAATGCACTTTTATATATCCTGAGAACTACTTGAGGCTATTGTTCTACTTGTTTCAAAGTCCTCAGTACTTGAATTAGTATTGCTGCTTGATTTTGAGTTGTTGTGAAGTACTTGAGTTCAGGTTTAAAAGTTTTGTCTTCGAACGCTCAATCAATAAATTGTTGATTTTTGGAGAAATATTGTTTGGGTCACGACTTGTCATTTCAGTTTTATGGTGGGTCCCAGGCCCAGACCAGTTGAGAACCACTGATGTAGAAGACTATATACAGGAAGATGAGGTATCAGTTCTTGCACATAGATATACAACAGTCCTTTATTACTCCCCAGGTCAGGGGAAATTTCCAGTGTTAGAGCAGCAAAAATCTTTCAGAGCAGCACTAACTACAGTTTACGACAGTAAAGATAATAATTATAATAACAATAATATATACAAGAATGAAAAATGAATAAATACCGTATTACCACACTATAAGTGACATCAGCATAAAGTGGCTTGTGGAATACATGTAATTGTAAAAGTGCAGAAAATGCCAGCAGTGCAAGGAGTTGTGGAGATTTTCTCAAAACAGGTGAGTCCTGTGAATATGACCAAAATATGAGATAAAACTACCAGAAACATGTACAAAACGACCAAAATATGATTGGTTGATAATGTATCAGTGTTGTTATTGATTATTGATCGGTTACAGGGACAGAGATTTGTGTCTTGAGTCTCTGCTGTCATCCAATCTCTCTCATGTAAGATCATGTCACAGGAGGGGCCGCTACTGACCTCTTGTGGACACAGGCGGTAACGACACGACATTATTACTAACCGTATAACTGGCGACATTACAGGTGAGCAGCACTTCCTGTTCATCTTCAACGTAAAAGCATCTTTCTTTATTGTACATTTTATGTCAAACGTATTACTAAGCGATTTTGGTCGATTCAGAAGGATCTCCGGTGTAAACCAAGTCGTATTTGACGACAGCTAGCTTCTCCACTTGCTCCGATTACTTTTGTTGTAGTCTGAGTCACGTCCAAACAGGAAATGAATCCACAATGTAGCTAATGACAATCTATAGTTGCGTCTGTGATGGCAGCGTTAGCGAGCTAGCAGCTAATCAGAAGCTAGTGACAAGCTAACTCCAGCGCTACCAGCAGCGTCTCTTTAAAAGGTGCTGATCACGATATCAGGCTGAAACATTAGACCTGGGACAGGAAACGGAGCTAGAGCTCTGTGTCTTGGAGAGAATTGATTTTAGAGCTACGTGTGTTAAGGTATTAGTCCGTGTCATAACAAACCCTCGTTAGCACTTCCGCTAGCTCGGCTAACACTTCCGGTCACGAATGCATTTGTACATTACCTATAACGTGTTCATTTTTGAACGTATAGTGACAACAAACACAATTTGAGGGAGTCGACAAGCTAGTGGTCCATAAATACATTTTGGTTCATACTGCAGATTCTTCTGAGTCTCACAAAACCACGTTTTAGCATAATAGCATTACGATAGTTTTACGTTGAAACAGGAAGTGTTGCTCTTCTGTAATGTCGCCAGCTTTGCCTCAAATAATAATAGTGTCGTTACCGGCTGTGTCCGCCAGAGGGGCAGTAGCGCCCCCTGCTCTGATAAGGATAAGGATAAACTTTATTGATCCCACAGTGGGTAAAGTTCACCGAGCTGCTTCACTGAGGAGAGTCTTTTAGTTTTCAGGTAATATGATGGCGAAGAAAATGTGTTACTGCAGTAAAGATTCCACTGAATTATTATTTGATCCATGATCGAGAGCACTCAGTTCTTCTCCAGTTTGTTGCTGCGGTCCGGTGAACAGGTGAGCTCCAGGTGAACAGGTGATGTCAGCAGCAGGTCAGTCTGTGATTGGAGCAGTAAAACCCATCTACATGAAATTAAATGTTATGCTAATGTAGATGCACTCATGTGACATAAAGTGGACTAGGTTTAGAGCCAGGATTTTAAACTTTTGTATCTCTGTGTTCCCCCCGCTGACCTGAGCAGGTGGTACGTTCCACTCAGACACACCTGACGGGGTCAGACCACCAACACACAAGCCCCACCGCTGCAGTTTATTTAACCTTCAAGTAGTTTTATCGATCTTTTCATGGTTTCTTCATCTTTGAATGAATATTTTTGGCACTAAGTGTCAACTTTTTGAACGGACTCTGCTCGTCAGATGGAGGAACGTCAGGGAGTTTGTTGGAAGATTCAGGTGAGAGGAAACAGAAGGAGGATGTTAGACAGGACTGATCTGCTGTCCTATCCTATACATTGTAGTGTTAGTTTTATTAGTCATAAAATTCAATAACTTCACTCTTACACACTGTAGTGTCATCAAATTCGCTGGAGCCATCAGTTGGCTCCTGATTGTCATACTACAACTCTTGGTTTGACAGTAAGTAAAAAATCTGAATTTTAAGGAATTTTTGTAGTAAATAAAATTCACTTACTTTACTCTTAAACACTGCAGAAAAAATAAACGCCATCCAACCATCAAAAGGGTCCTACTGATCATACCTTCAGGTTTTTTCTTCCAAGTATTGTCCGTGCAGTCCTTAACTTGGAAAATATTATTAGCTGTTTAACATTAGGGTTTAAATGAATCAGTTAACGCTGCAGCCTCGTAAGAAAGCGTTTGACTGTCTTTCTTTCCAATCGTCAGTACTTGAGGAGACAGTCTAAACAGTTTAGTTTGGTATATTGGTGTTATCTGATCCTCTCTTTGATGAGGAGTCCAAGTTCCATTACTATTCAGTATCATGTATTTGGACAAACAGGTGCACTGTGGATCTAAAAATATAGCCCCACATACATCAAGAGAAGAGCCGTCAAAGCTAATTTACTCATAATCCTTAAACTTCACACACAAGCATGCACACTAAATAGTGTGCACATCTTCACATGGCAATAAACAACCCAAATCATTAAAATTCAGTTACTTTTGGTTGTTAATGTTACACAATCTACCAAAAAAAAAAAAAAAATGGATGACCACTTTTAACTGTTACAACAAAAAATATTTGAGATATATAACAACAATTTCATTACCGATAAAAAAAAAATCCTTAAAATTCAGATTTTTTAATTTAATATCAAACCAAGAGTTGTAGTATGACCAGCAGGAGTCAACTGATGGCTCCAGTGATTTTGGTAACACTACAATGTATAAGAGTGAAGTTATTGAATTTTATTACCAATAACAATTCCTTAAAATTCAGATTTTCTATTTAATATCAAACCAAGGGTTGTACTGTGACAGTCAGGAGACAACTGATGGCAGCAGCGAGTTTGGTGACACTACAGTACATAAGAGTGAAGTTAATGAATTTTATTACCAATAAAAATTATTTAAAATTCAAATTTTGTACTTAATATCAAACCAAGTGTTGTAGTATGACCAGCAGAAGCCAATTGAAGGCTCCAGTGATTTTGGTGACACTAAAGTAAACAAGAGTGAAGTTATTGAATTTATTAAAACAATACTAAAATAATGAAAATTTCTTAAAATTCAGATTTTGTATTTAGTGTCAAACCAAGAGTTGTAGTATGAGCAGCAGGAGACAATTGAAGGCTCCAATGATTTTGGTGACGCTACAGTAAACAAGGGGGAAGTTATTGTATTTTATTACTAATAAAATGATAAAAAATTCCTTAAAATTCAGATTTTTTTTATTTAGTGTCAAACCAAGAGTTGTAGTATGACCAGCAGGAGACAATTGATGGCTGCAGTAAATTTGGTGACACTACAGTGTATAAAAGTTAAGCAATTGAATATTTGTCTCTCTTCGCTGTTGCAGCGGTTTTGCTATTTGCAGACGGTCCCCGTTCACTCGTTGCACAGCCGGCTGCTCATAGACATCAATGTTATTTCTGCAACTTGAAAGACAGCGACTTTTGATAAAACTGGCCTCGTAGCACATTGTCTAGCTCACAGCGATTTGAAAGAGGCATTGTTTATGTTTTTACAACGTATATCTCATGAGTTATTGATGCCGGAAGTCCGAATCTGTGAATATCTTGCCAACTTTACCTAACTCCCATTCATGCATGAATTATGATAACCTCAGTTAGGATTTTTTTTTTCCCCCAATTGTTTTTATTCATCTTTAGGCATGAAAAACAAGGTTTGAACTTTATTTTATTTCAACCCATTTTTCTAAAAAATATATTTACATGTCCACTGAGATGGCCACCATGCATTTTGCTCTAGAAATATGGATTTAACAAACAAATGGATAAAATGATATACAGTGTATTGAACTGTGAAATGTGATGTGAACTATAAAATAAAATAATTGATGCATAAATAATTCAAACAGCATTGAGGGATTCACTCTCCTGTATAGATTCCCAAGTCTCTCAGATGACATATTTTCAAGAACAGCAGCAGTAATAGCCTAATTGTGGTAAATGAATTGTAGCTGAAATATAGCTGGTGATGCATGATGTGCACTTTAGCGGACATGAGATTAATCATAATTGCCTCCCAATATAACATCAATACTTGGAAAATTTTGCAATTGCATGACTCCTTAGATGTTCCTCGATGTCACCATATTTTTCTTTCCTGCAAAGGTCTCTTTTTTATAGAAGGTTTGAACAAAAGAAAATGAGCTACTTGGTGTTTCTGGCTGCCTGTCGGCCATCTTGGTTTGACTCTTTTTCTTTTTTCTTTATTTTTTTCTTTCTTTTTTTTTTTTTAAAGAATTTGCAATGGCTAGCCAATCACTGGCAGTGGAAGAAATGATGCAATAGGATCCGCTGTAGTGGCTGATGTCCAGCTATGCCATCAAAACTTATGCACATACAAGAAAACAGCTTTAGAAGAGCTGCACACTGTCATGACCTCTATGCATGGAAGGGTTAAAGGCATCAATAATGAACACAACACAAATAAATTGCTATCATATTACAATTCTGCATAATACACAGTGGAGAATCACAGTGATATTGTAATAATTGAAGGTATTTTTAATTGTTACTGTATTTTTGCTATATTTTTACTATATTTTACTGTATTTTTCCTATATTTTTTACTGTATTTTTACTATATTTTTACTGTATTTGTACTATATTTTTTACTGTCTTTACTATATTTTTACTTTATTTTTATGAGATTTTTTGCTGTATTTTTTACTATATTTTTGGTGTGTTTTTACTATATATTTTACAGTGGTTTACTGTATTTTTTTAGTATATTTTTACTGTATTTTTTACTGTATCTTTACTGTATTTTATGAGTCTGCTGTCATCTAATCTCTCATGTAAGATCATGTCACAGGAGGGGGCGCTACTGGCCTCTTGTGGACACAGGCGGTAACGACACGACATTATTATAAACTGTATAGCTGGCGACATTACAGATGAGCAGCACTTCCTGTTCATCTTCAACGTAAAAGCATCTTTCTTTATTGTACATTTTATGTCAAAAGTATTACTAAGCGATTTTGGTCGATTCAGAAGGATCTCTGGTGTAAAGCAAGTCGTATTTGACGACAGCTAGCTTCTCCACTTGCTCCAATTACTTTTGTTGTAGTCCGAGTCACGTCCAAACAGGAAATGAATCCACAACGTAGCTAATGACAATCTATAGCTGCATCTCCGTGATGGCAGCGTTAGCGAGCTAGCAGCTAATCAGAAGCTAGTGACAAGCTAACTCCAGCGCTACAAGCAGCGTCTCTTTAAAAGGTGCTGTTCACGCTATCAGGCTGAAACGTGAGACCTGGGACAGGAAAAGGAGCTAGAGCTCTGTGTCTTGGAGAGAATTGATTTTAGAACTACGCATGTTAAGGTATGAGTCCGTGTCATAGCAAACCCTCGTTTGCACTTCCGCTAGCTCGGCTAACACTTCCGGTCACGAATGCATTTGTACATTAGCTATAACGTGTTCATTTTTGAACGTATAGTGACAACAAACACAATTTGAGGGAGTCGACAAGCTAGTGGTCCTTAAGTAGATTTTGTTTCATACTGCAGATTCTTCTGAGTCTCACAAAACCACGTTTTAGCATAATAGCATTACGATAGTTTTACGTTGAAACAGGAAGTGTTGCTCCTCTGTAATGTCGCCAGCTTTGCCTCAAATAATAATAGTGTCGTTACCGGCTGTGTCCGCCAGAGGGCAGTAATGTGTACAGTAAAGATTTAGTGACTTTAGGGGTCATTTTGAATGTTTTTATGACTATTTTTGCTTCAGTTTGTTCATGTTTTGTCTCATATTGTTACTTTAGTGACTTTAGGGGTCCTTTTGCGTGTTTTTATGGTTATTTTTGCTTCAGTTTGTTCATTTTGTGCCTCGTATTGTTACTTTAGTGACTTTAGGGGTCAATTTGCATGTTTTTATGGATATTTTTGATTCAGTTTGTTCATTTTTTGTCTCATATTATTACTTTAGTGACTTTAGGGGTAATTTTGCATGTTTTTATGGCTATTTTTGATTCAGTTTGTTCATTTTTGGTCTCACATTGTTACTTTAGTTACTTTAGGGGTCATCTTGCATGTTTTAATGGCTATTTTATTATTCAGTTTGTTCATTTTTTGTCTCATATTATTATCATAGCAGAGGCTCATGGGTAACGTGGTTCTGAGGCAGCCAGGAGCAGAGGCTCATGGGTAACGTGTCTCTGAGCCAGCCAGGAGCAGGGTAACGTGGTCCTCTGTTTCCAGTCTTTATGCTAAGCTAGGCTAACAGTTCTAACCTCTTTCCAGTCTTTATGCTAAGCTAGGATAGCTGTTTTCCTCTGTTTCCAGTCTTTATGCTAAGCTAGGCTAACAGTTCTAACCTGTTTTGTCTTTCTGCTAACCTAGGCTAACAGCTCTAACCTGTTGTGTCTTTCTGCTAACCTAGGCTAACAGTTCCCACCTGTTGCCAGCCTTTGTGCGAAGGTAAGCTAACAGTTCCCACCTATTTCCAGTCTTTGCTAAACTAGGCTAACAGTTCTAACCTGTTTCCAGCCTTTGTGCAAAGCTAAGCTAACAGTTCCCACCTGTTTCCAGTCTTTGCTAAACTAGGCTAACAGTTCTAACCTGTTTCCAGTCTTTGTGCTAAGCTAAGCTACCTTGGAGACTATTTGTCTGTGAGTAAAATGTGTACATAAGCACAAATAGAAATGTCATGTTAGAAGCTTGTTATAATTTGTCAAGTAGTTGAAATATGTCATACAGTGTTGTTAGAAAGCCCTCATATTTTGATCATGATGTTGTATGGGTTGCGTTATAGTTGTATTTCCTCCCTTGTTGAGCTAATCGGATGTTTGTGTTTTTTTACGTAATGTCCTTGAACGCACCTCGTGTGTAGCTTTTCTCCATGTTGCAGCACAGTTGTTAGCTAGTTCTCTCCTGTGCACATGTCTGAACTGGATGCATGTTGCATTTTTTCTTCCTTAACCTGCTGTGTGTAAATGATGAAGGTGAGTGGTCATGTGTTCCACCAGTAGAGCATGATTATGCACTGTTTAGTGTTACTTGTTGATCGTTTAGCGACACTTTACAGGACGGACGTTAGCTTAGCAATTAGCCCACCATGTTGTCTGTCCGAGCGGGTTTGGCTACATTGCTACCGTCATGTGATTGAAATGCTGAGCCATGCATAATATTTTGCCCGTCGTTATTGTGTTTATGTGCATTTGTGTTACTGTTTCATAGTATAATTATTATTGTGGTTACATTTATGCTGAATGTCTTACTGATTCAGTATTCCTGTTTGTGATGTTTCAGAACCACAGCTAGCCACAGTTATCCACAAGTAGCCACAGTTGTCTACCAGTGCAGCACAGAGTTATCTGCAACAACAATAAACATCATTAACCTGGAAAGTCTGGCTGCCGTGTTCTTTAACGGGGACACCTTCATACCTTGTGCCACTCTGAAAATACCTACCTGGAGAGCCCTCACTCGCGGTTAGAGGGTTAGAGTTGGAGTTATATGTCGGTGAACGGTTTCTGTCGGGTTCGGTACATGTCTAATACGTGCTGTGTTCATGAATGTATCAGTGCTTGTATAGTGATTTATTTTCTTTTCTCTGTTGTTGTTGTTGTCTTTTGTCTATTTCAGTTTTACAATATTGACCTGAGTCAAGCTCAAGTAAACCACGCAAACCAAGCAAGAAAAGTTGTACAAACCAACAGGATAATTAAAAGTTTGGTTTATTGCTGTGTTCATTTTCTCTTACAGCTCAAAGTCGGGCCAGTGGACGGCATTTGCAGAGACTATGCGCCTGGGAAGAGCTTCAGCTTTCAGATCAGAGGTGACCCGGGTGCAAAAGTCAGCCTGGTGGCTGTGGACAACGCTGTGTATCTTCTCAACAAGGCCAGACTCACACAGAGGAAGGTGCGTGAATTTCTATCTGAGAGGGTTAGGCTTGATAAGTTGTCCTCAAGAACTTATCATCATGAGGACAACTTCTATCATCGATAGAAGGGTTTAAAATAGAATTGACTGTACTCATAAAACAATCTCCACATTTTTCTCAGATTCTCCATTTTCCACATTGTGCCACATTTTGTTGCCATAGAACCAAATAGCAACAACAAGAACTAATGCCTTCTTTGTGAATATGCACGATACTTCTAAAAGTCAGTTTTTAATTGAGATGATTTAATACACACTGGAATGCAGTGGGTTTAATAAGTCTAACCCGAACAGGCATCATTTTAAAATATAAAGTCATGTCACCTCATTCTTGATTAACCTTCTGCTCAGATTTGGGACGTGGTGGAGCATGGAGACATTGGCTGCACCCGTGGGGGAGGCTGAGATGCTAAGGGGGTGTTTTCAGATGCAGGACTGATGCAGGACTGCTTTAGGACTGCTTTACTCCTCCAGTACCGGGTTCAAAACTACAACCACACAAAGTATGTACGAGCATGGAACAGCTGTCTGTTCTGTTTGGAGAATTTCAGCCGTTTCTCACTCGAGCAACTTCCCGAGTTGACACCATCGTACATGCTGTTAACGTGTTTACATGTGAAGGCAGATACCTACTTGTTTTAGATTCTCCAGTCAGGCTACTGAGCAAAACACAGAGTAGTTCACAGGAATCATCATGTACTGTAATACTGGTGATTTTAATGATTTTAATTCTTCTTCTTCTTACTGTTTTTTTTCCTCCGTATTTTAATCATGTTTTAACTGTGTAATTTCATAACTGTGTTTTGTATTTGCTGCTGCCTATCTTGGCCAGGACTCCCTTGAAAAAGAGGTTCTTAATATCAACAGGATCTCTCCTGGTTAAGTAAAGGTTAAATAAAATCAAAATGGAAAAAAAAAAAATGATTTAATTGTTTTCTTGACTGGTGCTCCTATACATAGCAACACCAGTAAAGAAACACACAAAAAAAAAAACTGTAGTGAACCTTGAAAAACATCATAAACTAGCTTTCATTAGGAAGTAGCTGTCAACACTTTGAATCCAGTTTTCCCCTTGTAGCAGCTCAAGGCCGTGTTTGCACTGTGTGTTTGCTGAAAGTGAGGCGATCCTGGAGTCGCTTTGGGTGGAGAATAATATACAAACCAACTAATCTCTTAATATGTCGGTTTGTGCCTAATACTGAATATTGTTTTATGTGTGTTAAATATAGGTGATATTCACTTCTGAAAAGTCTGGTACGAAGCTGATACTTCATTTATAGTGTAGGGTTACAACCTATATTCACAAGAGATTTACATTAAAAGCGACCAATGATTGAAAGAGCAAAACCCATATCTCGTGTCAAAAAGGAACTCATCTTAACCTAAATATGTGTTTTCTTGGACTGTTGCTTGCTTTTATAGCAATTTTTGAGCCACTACAACATATCTTCCTTGTGCGCGTTGGGCTTAGGGGTTAGGAACACATTGAGAATCAAGAATCTTCACTGTCATTGTGTTTCCCCACAGCGAAATTACAATTGGTGACTCCAAGCTATATATAAAAAAATAGAAAAAGGCACACTATGTACAAATAAAATTTTTTTAAAAAATACCTAAAAGATATAAATATGTAAACAGTCTTAGTGCACATGAGCAGTAGGATGGGTGATAAAGTGCAGTCCAGTGCAAGACTCAGTTCTTTATTCCACATAGTGTATCTGTTGTATGTGTAGGGGGGAAATGGATTGGACAGCTCTTGGATAAAAACTGAAACAGTATGGGTACCACAGAATGATAAAACTGTTCTAAAAAGCTGTGATGAATCTGTTTATAATTGTGCATCTTGTCCATTGAATCCTAAATATCATTCCAAGGTAACACTGGTTGTCCAACTCTTTTTTTAAGTCACCATTTGCTGTTGCTCATCTGTTAGACAAAAGCACAACCAGTGCAATGAAACAATGAAACCTTGTGTAAGGGTTTTTGTTTAGTTTTTCCTGTTTTTCCTCTCATCTCCGCAGCCCTGCAGTGTCCAGGCAGTACCAGAAGGAGACGCTCTGCTGAACTGTTGAAGCGTAAAGCTCAGCTGGGTGAGTGTCCCCTCATCATGATTTGTTTAGCCAAGAACAAGCGGGATGAGCACTTCTCCCACCTGACGGGTGATTTGCACTAACTGAGATTAGTCGGTATATAATTTCTGCACATCTTTCAGTGCTTTCTACCTTTAGGCTGACTTGTTGTGTATAGTGATCTCATAATAATAATAATAATAATAATAATAATTCATTGGATTAATTGACAAGCTTCAGGGGAGAAGAACCCACAGCAAGCTGACATGGAAATGTTATGAGACCGTTGTGTTAGAAAGCAGTTGCTGTTTTACACACTAGTGCTTAATATTTATTTGCATTTGGTCTGGAAGAGTCTTTTCCATGTCTAGAAACAAACGTTTGTCTTTTTTTCTGCTAAATTTGTAATTTTCTTCACCCACTCTTCACCAACTTTGTCTGGCATTTCAGTCCTTTATTAAATGTGCTCTTAAATACAAAAGAAGCTAAACAGCTGAACGAAACTGGCAGATTTGACAATGATTCTATTGAGGTTCTGCACTAGCAGTTACAAGTGCAATGTATAATGACATTGGACTTTTATCAACTGTTGATTTAGAAAAAGAAAAAAAGAGTTCTGAGGTTGGGTTTCTTTCTGATGACTGGTTGCTCATCTCTTGTCCTTGTGCCTTCAGAGAGCCACTACAAGGAGAAGCTGCAGCATCGCTGCTGTAAAGACGGCCTCAGGGAGATCCCGATGCCGTATTCCTGCACGCGACGTTCCCTCTACATCACTGAGGGCTGGGAATGCATCCGAGCTTTCCGACACTGCTGCGCCACTTACAGGGACCAGGTGTTTGACACAGAGATTCCCACCACCCCACCAACCACAACTGCAGCTCCCACCACCTCCTCTCAACCCTGGACTGTCAGTCATACTTCCAGACGAGAGAAAATAACGCTCTCCCGATATAACTTTGGTAATTACTGCACCTCAGCTTTATCAACTGTGTATCCAGTTAGCTGCAAAGGTTTAGTTAGCTGTTATACACAGTTAGCTGGATATCTTGAAACTTTTTAACACAATGCTTTTAAATTTAGTGCTATATTTATCATGTTCACCAGGTTTTAGCAGGCAAACCTTTGCTAACTAACCCTGCTCAACACATTAGTACAGTTGAGACTAACGATTGGCTTTTATCACAAACCAAAGTGTTCGATACATTAATGCCAAATACCAAGACTTTTCATTTAGAGCAAGTTTTGGAGCCCTGGTAGCATGTTGGAGTGATTCACATTCCTACCAGTGGCTTCAGACTTTTTCACTGATTCATAAATAGTGCCACAAAATGCAACAATGTGTCAAGAAAGAAAAGAAGGAAGAATTCGTGCAAGTTAACACATAAAAATAATTCCCGAAATTAGCATTGCGAATGTATCAAGAAGGACGAAGCACACCCAAGACGTCTGTTGGACCTCAGGGGCAGACTTACACATATAGAGTTTTGGTGAGAAAAAATCTGTACCTAACTTGAATTTTCTTCTCGTAGACCTCGTAGACCCACCCCCACATATGGACGTATTCAAATAGATTGGGGACGTACACTTTTGTTGTCATCTTTTGTTGTTTGTCTCACGTTTTTGTAGTTCTGTTTCTTGTTTTTGTCATTTTGTGTTTCCTTTTTGTCTCATTTGTGTTTTTTGTCTTATTTTTGTCAGTTTGTGTTTTGCTTTATTCATTGTTTTTGTGTATCCTTTCTGTGGCTTTGTGTTTTTTGTCTCGCTTGTGTTGTTAGTCTAATTTTTGTCGCTTTGTTTCTCTCTTTTGTCATTTTTTGTCTTATTTTGGTTGTTTGTCCATTTTTTGTTGCTTTGTAACTTGTTTGTCCAATTTTTTGTCCCTTTTTTGTTGCCTGTGTCATTATGTTGTCATCATGTTTCCATCCTCTGCAGGAACGCAGACAGTTCATAGTGGCAAGCCTGAACTGGAGTCAGTTGTGCCAAACTCTGTGCCAGAGACATTCATCAATGTCAGAGGTAGGTTACCTCTCCGTCAGTGACCAACAGCCGATGAGGATTAAAAATTAACTTCAGTGATATGACTGATTCCTAATTCCTCCTCTTCCTTTCTTTCCAGGCAGTGTGTGTTGGCAGACAGCATTGATAACTCAATCAGCGAGGACTCTCTGGCGTCTCTGATCCGAATTCCTGGTGGCTGTGTGGAGCAGAACTTGACCTCCATCACTCTGCCACTCATTTCCACCCTGTACCTGGACCGAAGCAACGGCTGGGAGAGTGTAGGAGTGCAACGCAAGGCTGAGGCTATCCGATACATCAGGAGAGGTGAAACAGAGAGAGAACACAGGAATAAGTGGATTTGTTACAAGTCAAACAGGATATCTACTAGAAAATGAAATTAATAAAATAGGTAAACTGGATGGGCATAAATAAATGTATTAATTTTGTGGTGTATGTGGAAAAAAAGGATGGATGGATTGTTGGATACATAGCTGAACAAAGGGTTAGCTGATGGATGGATGGATGATGGATGGATGGATGGGATCAATGGATATTTGGATGGATGGATGGAGGGACGGATGGACGGACGGGTGGGTGGGTGGACGGATGATAATCAGTTTATTTCAAAAATGAACTATAGCCTCTTTGGTAGTTAGATGGTTTGTTAGCTAACTGGACAGAAAGATGGATGATTTTGGAACAAATTATTTTTTCACAGTGCAAGTCAAACTTTCTCAATCCTTGTATCTTTTCTTTGAATTCTTTTGTGTTGTTTTCAGGCTATGAGAACCAGCTGGCATACAGAAGGAGCGGTGGCTCCTGTGTCTCTGTACGGCGGATACGGGGCACAGGAGCAAGCACATGGTACTACCTAAATATTATATTTTCCGTTTCTAATCAACTCACGAGCTAAGAGTATTTCGGTTTCATTGGTGACATTGAATTTGTTTTTTTCAGAACCCAAGAGTTGGGTTTATCCAATAATGTGGATTTTAAGGTACACTGGATAAAAAAAAAAAAAAAAAAAAGAGTAAATACGTCCATGCATAAAATGAACTACTGGAGAAAACTAATTTAAACCACTTTGCCTGATAAACAGTGTACGTTAGATCATAGGTGAGTGACTAAATGTTGGCTAATCTGAGGCTACCTCAATGTCAGGATCACAGCGTACGTGGTGAAGGTGTGGCTGATGATGGCCGTTTTGCCATCATCGGCATCAACCAGCAACAAGTGTGTGACCCTCTGCTCTACCTGGTGAAGAATAAATTCCGGCATAGAGAGAAAATCTACGTAGAAGACAACCCCGTTTACAGCACGACCATGACTGTAAGACACTTACACAGGCACTCTAAATACACCATGTTTAGCTCTAGTCCCTGCTTCTTTTCCCATGTAAATTATTGGAATTCACTGTTATCCAATCCTCTGTACCTTTTGTATTCAAGGGCCATAAACGTTATGTTAAATAGTAAAAACAGAAACAGCTGTGACATCTGAGGCCTTTTTGTTGCTTGATGACTTGATAGTCACTTAATCTTAAGCTAACCCCCCAATTTTTTAAACAAATGATGCTTAAGATTAAAAACTATACAAGCAATAACCCTATAAACAATAACAAGATCACACTGGTCATATATCTTTTGAGTAAAGAGGCCTGTCTTTAAATCAGTGTCTGTTGATGTTAATGTGGAGTTTGCATGTTGTCTCGGTGTTTAACCAGATGCTGCAGCTCTCTCCCACACTGCAAAGACATGCAGGTCATGGTAACGGACCTCTCTTAATAGTCTGAATGCAACGTGAATGTGAAGATGAATTGTCGTTTGTCTACTATATGAATGATGGGCAACCTGTGCAGGGTGAGCACCACCTCTCCTCCATTTTCAGCTGGGACAGGCTCCAGCCAGACACAGGCGTAAAAACTCAATTCTTCTTTAAAATGCACATTTTCATTTAAAGGTTGAATAAGGAAATCGGGTATTATCAGGTAAAATAATTGGAAAATATATTTTTTGTCATCTTTTTAAAAAAAAAAAAAAAACTTTAAGCAAAGTTTACTTTAATTCAATGCAGCAACAAGTGTAATCTATAATTTCTCTATAATTACTCTGCTGACTGACTAGAGTCGATACAGAACAGGTGTTTGGAGTTCACTTTAAAAAGCATCATGAGAAGCATAAAACATTACAAGCTGAGGCTGACATGCAAAAAGTAGGCTGAGGAGTAAATATATAAAAATCATGGGATTCACAACTTAGAACCAACTTGACGTGATGTCTAAAAGCTTTCCAGAGTTTATTCAAAGCCTCTTTTTGCTATCCGTGTCTCCAGGGTGGTCTCTGTGGTGACGACCCAGAGACAACTCTGACCGCCTTTGTCCACATCGGTCCCACATTTGTCCACAATGCGCTCAAGCAGGCAGGGATCCACTGCAGCAGTCCAGGTGTAAATGTGGAGGTAATTATGGAAGTCAGCATTACTGTTAGTATAGCAGTTGTCTTTAGTCTTCTGTGCATTATTATTTTTATAATGAGAAGTGATTGTATCAAAGCTATCATCTGCCCGTCTGCTGTAGGAAGCCATCCGTTCAACATGAGCCTACTTGAAGAGAGCTCTGACGAAGCC
Source organism: Amphiprion ocellaris (assembly GCF_022539595.1). Taxonomy (NCBI): domain Eukaryota; kingdom Metazoa; phylum Chordata; class Actinopteri; family Pomacentridae; genus Amphiprion; species Amphiprion ocellaris. Next base: position 17,645,675 of record NC_072789.1, on the reverse strand, counting down.
TGGGAGGAGACCATACACGGTGGCCATCGCCTCTTATGCCCTGGCTTTGGACGGCTTGCCCACCACTCTTCATGAACTTTTACTCAGAGGTGCAGCTCCAGGTATGCCTTGTTTCATTTGTCCAAAAAAAAGGCACATACAACTCTCATCTGCTAGAACTTTGAGTTTTCACATTTTATTTTCTGGAGAGAACTAAATCCTTCCTCCAAAGTCCTTAAAATGAAATTCATCTTTTCATCTGAGTCTTGGCAGAAATGGAATCTTGTGTTATTTTTCCCCAACATGTGAAACTATCCCTTCAAGTTGCTTCAATTTTTTATTCAGTGGTTTTTAAACTGCATTTTTTTTCCCCTGGTGCAATTAGTTTATTGAATTCAAATGTCAGATCTCACTATTGTTGAAGTCTGGTGCACAAGAATTAACAGAGGAATTTGATAAATTATTTCATAATGCATTTGCCGCTGCACAAGGTTCAGGGTTTGGATCAGGCAGGTTAGTGACAATTACTGATGCTGTCTCTTTCAGATGTGCACTCTGTCTGAACTAGCATCCTGCTCACTTTTCTGTAAAAGTCACAGTGGCTTAGTCGGGAGTACCAATGGCCCTTTAGCAGTTCCAATTGAATTGAACTTCCAACGTGACACAAGTCAAAAGGCATTAACAAAAGAGCACGCACATGATGCATACTTTGTGTGAAGCTATGTAGGGAAGACTTTTCCACTATTCGGGGCCAATAATGCTCCAAAAATATTACAGAGAGCACTAAAGACACAGTTTCCTTCCAAGGTGTCAAAAAGATGTTCTAGTTCATTTTGCTCTACAGTGTTAGGGTTACAGTGTCATTAACCTGAAACTGAGGTTAATGGCACTTGCCAATAATAAATGTAATCTGGGTTTTGACAAAATATTAACACGAGCTGAAGTTTAGTTGGTTGCTTCCAGCTGTTTGTGGGAGTCTTTCCTCTGAATTTGTTAAATTTTCTGCAACATAAGGAGTTTCTCCAAATCGAGAAAGCTGCGCACATTAACGCATGAGGCAAAACAGCAGCCACTTCATTAATTATACTTTTAATCATAAATTATCCTGACATGGAAACTGGTTGGATCAGGATCTAATGTAAGTCACACTGTGTATTTTTAGTTGGGGTTCAGCATATTCGGGAGAGAGTCACAGTTTAACAGACTGATGAAGCCAGCAATATTGATTCAAAGGTCATTTTGTTTCTTTTGGTGTTTTGTTTGAGGTTAACACAGTTGCTCCACATGAGAAAGTTCCTGGATATAAAGGGGTTTGCAAGGTCAAGACCTAAGGATAGTGACGTTTCAAGGTCTCAAAACAGATAATAACGGATAATAACCCCAACTAACGCACACAGCAAGTTCCTATAATTCTTTCTCACTCCTCTAGGTTTCAGCCACTGGCTTGACAGGGAAAACCACTTGTTCATGCTGGAGGCGACCGGCTATGCCCTGCTGGCTCTGGTCAAGTGGGGACGAATGGAGGAAGCTGCTGCACCCTTCAAATGGCTGAACAGCCAGAGAAGAAGAGGAGGAGGCTTCGGCTCCACTCAGGTACCAGCATTGAAATTCTGTCAGCTGAAAGACAGAGGGCGTAATTTATGTCCACCGTAATTTACTTTACCTATGTTATTGTACGCAATATTAAATATATTTAAATATATCTAATATCGAAGCCCTGTGCCCGAGACGGTGGTCTCAGAACTCTCAATCAGGCTTGACTAGTCGCATTAATTCAATGGCAATTAAGTCATTCGGGAAAGAAGATGTTTTTAAAATGTGTGAAATGAAACACGCTACTGTCTGTTTTTCCTCTCATAGCCCACCATGCTGGGTGGTGGTCTCTGCGTCAAACACCTGGTCAGAGTACCTGATACACAAACCCCCTCCTGATGACCACAGTCTGGATGTAGACGTCAGGATAACAGGACGCAAGGAAATCCGCTACCATTTTAACCCGAAGACAGCCTATGCTGCTCGTACCTCCAGGGTGAGAGACAGTCAAAGAATGTCCATTCAGATGAGTTAAAAGCTGAAAGTTGACACAGCTTACAGTTGAGTTTTAGAACACTGAACGGTGAGTTTGGAGGGCATCAGTTTATGTGGTTTTTCCACATGCATTTCACAAACAATCTTCTTCTCTGTTCGCAGTTGTCTGCTAATCTTGATTTGGAAGTAGAGGCTCAAGGAAATGGACAAGGAATACTAGAGGTATTATCACGATACATAAGAATGGACTTGTAGAATGTTGTAGAATGACATGAATGGAGTATGGGGTTACTAACCAAGACTGACCTCATTCGAGTCTCACTTTCATGGCGTGCTGAAACCGCAACGATCCATTCTAAATGTATTTCAGAAATTGAATATTACCCCAGAATTTCTCTGCCGCTAAGGGCTTTGTTTATGAGTACAATACTTATACGCTACTGTCTGCTTTTCCTCTTATGTTTGTTTGTTGTTTTCTCCTCTGTGCCTCTTACACGTGGTTTTCTTTCCAGTACAGGGAAAGACAACCACGGGTTGTGACCTATTACAATCAGCTGCATGAGGTGGAAGAGAAAATGCCCTGCAAGCACTTTGATCTCAACGTCACTTTTGAAGGATCCAGCGGTAGATCAAATTCTCACACTATATCACATATTTTACACGACGTCCTTCAGACGGGTGACAAATTAAAGCAAATGCACTTTAACAAAAAAAAAAAAACCAAAGCATTTAGACTGCTGACCTGAGTAAATTTAGTAAATTGAATTTATAAAACACTCGCGTACAATCTCTTAAAATACATACGTTTTGCATACATCACAATGCAAGGACTGTGTGTGCTCATCTTCAGGGACTTTTTGTTCGTATTATTTTTGTTAAGATCAAAATAACACGTTGGAGCATAATTACATCAAATACACTATTACATACGCTCTAGCCCACCATATAATATATACAGCTGTACATTAATTAATGCTTTGCTGCTGTCCCGGACCAGAAAAGCCTCCAGCAGATGTAGAAAAGTCAGACAAGATCAAGTAGTTGTTGTTGTTGTTATACGTGTACACGACTGTGCAAAATGTTAGATCGGCAGCAATATCGACTACCTTATTACAAATTGCAGGGCACAGTTTCACAGCTTTGGGTAGTTCAAAATATCTTGTGCCAGTTCCTCTGTGGACTGACACTCTGTACATTATCTGATAGGTACTTTATTCATTCCCTTAGGGAGATTCAAGGTATGCATGAGCTCACGTGTTACATAGAAGATAGAGGGCCACTGTGCGAATGAGCATGCAACAGACATCCCAAATCTGCCTAAAATGCTGGTATTTACAGAGGTG